>NW_017617524.1:310000-320000 GCF_001879475.1 Ipomoea nil | reverse complement strand
CTGGGTTTGGACACCTAATGTGCATCACCCGAAACGCTGCGGGGCACACACTGCCCTAGGCATACGCGACTATGTGCACCCACAGTTAAGAGGAAGTGCACAGACGAACCCACATATAGCATTATGTGCACAGCAATTCGCCCATAAGGGCACAGACTTAACCACAATGTCGGACTGCATAATCCCCGTAGTCGGGACGCACGTGATGGCAGTGGGTGCACCTACGGTCTCATTAATGTGCCAACATGGTGGTCAAACCCAACGGCCGTGCACTTCGGTTATACCCTGAGTGCCACACAAGTCCAAAACATATTGAACTAACAAATTTGCACCCCTTGACAGGTGAAGACGGTTTAACAGGGAAACCAACTGGGTGTTTGATGAACATCTCCCCCGGATCAACGAAGTACTGGACCCCACAGTGTGAAGTGGCCAAAACGCCTTTTGAGGGACAAGTGTTCACTACTTTGGAGGGAGGAATTGAGTTCTACAAAGCTTATGCCACTACTACTGGGTTTGATGTGCGGCGCGCTTCCGAAAAAACGGATCGGCAAGGGCAAATCACGTGGAAGTATGTGTTGTGTTCACGTTCTGGCTTCAAACTCCCTACCGGCCAAGGGGATGGGGTAGGGGTGCTATCAGCCGAAGACAATGCCCCAACTAAAAGGCGCCGTGTCACGAATAGGGTGGGGTGCAACGCTAAAATAATATTCAAGAGAGCAAAGGACGGTAATGGTTATGAGGTAGCGGCAATTGAGAAGCGCCACACCCACTTGTTGTGCACTGCAGTTTCTAGGCCCTTCATGAAGGCAAACCGGAACCTAGACCTTGGGCACCAAAACTTCATCATCAATTGTGCCAAGGCAAATATCGGGTACACCAAATCATTTACACTATATGAAGAGATGGTTGGAGGGTTTGAGAATGTTGGAGCTACAGTAACAGATTTCGGGAATTACAAAAGAGATATAATGGCGTACATAGAAGGCGCAGATGCCCAATTAGTGATTGACAAGTTCATGGCAAAGAAAGAAGTGTCCACCGACTTCTATTTTGCCCACGATGTTGATGAGCTTGACCAACTATGTCGAATATTTTGGGCAGACCCACAAGCTCGACACAATTTCAAACAATTCGGCGATGTTATGTCCTTCGACGCCACATACAGTACAAACAGGTACATACCACACCCTACGCCTCCCTTTATGATCTCATGGACCCATGTTCACATATGATGCTACAAAGTGAGTGCACAGAATTAGTGCGAATGGTTGCCCTGGCACCACAAATGGTCTCCAATATGGCAGGCCCAGTCGGGGTGCACACCCATTAAGGGTGAGTGCAGTCTGCACTACAATATACCATGGAGACTGGGCATGACCCTGCTGAGTGGGGCACATAGTCTGACCCCGTCGGGCACAGAGTCGGGGCCAGATGTGCACACCCCCAGAGGCTAGTAGTGCACACAGCCACCCAGTAACACAAACCAGCTAGTTCTGATACGGCTTTCTGGTTGTCACCACCCCCACTTAGTAAGTAACCATTAAATTTTTATACACCATGTGATGACTACAGGTACAAGCTGGTGTTCGTGCCATTCACCGGGGTGGATCACCACAAGAAGAGTGTGACATTCGCAGCCGGATTAATTGCCAAAGAAGATGTGGACTCCTACACCTGGCTGCTCGAACACTTCAAAACGGCAATGGGTAAAGTACCCACGTGCACAGTTACCAACCAAGATCCAGCGATGAGAGTGGCAATATCGCGTGTTTTTTATACAACATGCCACAGATACTGCATGTGGCACATCATGACAAAGGTTTGCGAAAAGGTAGGGCCCACATTAGCAAGGAATGAAGATTTCTTAAGAAGCCTAAACAGTGTGGTTTGGAATGAGACGCAAACAATTAGTGAGTTTGAAGCAGCATGGCAAACAGTAATGGAAAAACATGAACTGGTTGACCACAGATGGTTTACCCACTTGTTTGAGATGCGTGAATATTGGATACCAGCATTCTTTAACGACATGTTCATGGATGGCTTAATGAAAACAACCTCAAGGTCGGAGTCAGAGAACAACGTCTTCAACAGCTGCACTTCCCCACATCTAAGTTTAACGGACTTCTTCATAAAGTTTGAGAAAGCAATAGACAAACAACGCCACACCCAAACAAGGCTAAACGCAGATTGTGAGGACAAATTCCCAGAGTTGAAGACAACTTTATTGCTAGAGCGTCAAGCTGCTACAACATATACAATCGCTGCTACAAGAGATACTTGAAGCATGCTTCTCATCCCAAATCATTAACAAAACAGTTGAAGGAAACACTGTCAGACTTGAAATAGAGGATACATCTTTGAAATAGAGGATACAAACAAGATGATGCACTCAGTGGAATACAATTCTGCCACCCGGACAACACACTGCACATGCAACATGTTCAATAGGATTGGGCTACAGTGTAGGCATGTGTTGTTGGCGTTTAAGGATGCACGTTTAGAAAGAATACCAGGACAATATATCACTCCACGATGGACCCGCACTACATGTTGGCCATACGCACAGCTTTATGCAAACCCCGAACAAGGCGGGCCTACACAAGTTTTAAGTGGGGATACGCGAATGGGTACCGTATTCGATGAGTTCTTCAAGTGTGTTGGGAACGCGTACGGTAACACTGATCGAATAACAGAGCTAGCACAAATATTGAAAGAGTATAGAGAAAAGACAACAGAAAGCATACCGCAAATGGAAACTAGAGCAAAGAAAACTGGTATGATACGTAGCTTCTGTGGGTCAACCTCAACACCAAACATTTTGGTTCACCCCCCCGCCATTGCAAAGAACAAAGGTTCAGGAAAGCGATTGAAATCAGTAAAGGAAATCGCATCGGATGTAGCTGCAAAGGATGTAAGGAAATGTTGGACTTGCAACAAATACGGACACCATGATAGCCGCAACTGCGAACTGCGACCAAAAAACCAGAAACAAAAAACAAAAAAAACTGCCTAATGGAAAGAGGCCCTATTTTGATAGTGAGCACCTGCGATGGACAGTGCGTGCCATTCAGCCCTACTGCATAACAGTTTTTTACAATCATTTTTTAGAAGTGTATTTGTGAACGAATAATTATCACCAAACTTGTTTTTACATATACATATATATATATATATATATATATATATATATATATATATATATATATATATATATATATATATATATATATATATTTACGTGACATTATGAATCCATGAAAGATGTACATGCCAATGTGCACCCCTAGTAAACAGAGTGTGCCACGCACCTCATACGGGGTACAAGGTGCTCTTGTGCACCCATTCACAGACTTGAAATAGAGGATACAAACAAGATGATGCACTCAGTGGAATACAATTCTACCACCCGGACAACACACTGCACATGCAACATGTTCAATAGGATTGGGCTACAGTGTAGGCATGTGTTGTTGGCGTTTAAGGATGCACGTTTAGAAAGAATACCAGGACAATATATCACTCCACGATGGACCCGCACTACATGTTGGCCATACGCACAGCTTTATGCAAACCCCGAACAAGGCGGGCCTACACAAGTTTTAAGTGGGGATACGCGAATGGGTACCGTATTCGATGAGTTCTTCAAGTGTGTTGGGAACGCGTACGGTAACACTGATCGAATAACAGAGCTAGCACAAATATTGAAAGAGTATAGGGAAAAGACAACAGAAAGCATGCCGCAAATGGAAACTAGAGCAAAGAAAACTGGTATGATACGTAGCTTCTATGGGTCAACCTCAACACCAAACATTTTGGTTCACCCCCCCCCCCCCCCCCCCCCCGCCATTGCAAAGAACAAAGGTTCAGGAAAGCGATTGAAATCAGTAAAGGAAATCGCATCGGATGTAGCTGCAAAGGATGTAAGGAAATGTTGGACTTGCAACAAATACGGACACCATGATAGCCGCAACTGCGAACTGCGACCAAAAAACCAGAAACAAAAAACAAAAAAAACTGCCTAATGGAAAGAGGCCCTATTTTGATAGTGAGCACCTGCGATGGACAGTGCGTGCCATTCAGCCCTACTGCATAACAGTTTTTTACAATCATTTTTTAGAAGTGTATTTGTGAGCGAATAATTATCACCAAACTTGTTTTTACATATACATATATATATATATATATATATATATATATATATATATATATATATATATATATATATATATATATATATATTTACGTGACATTATGAATCCATGAAAGATGTACATGCCAATGTGCACCCCTAGTAAACAGAGTGTGCCACGCACCTCATACGGGGTACAAGGTGCTCTTGTGCACCCATTCACAGTACTGGGTGCCTTCAAACGACACTCGAGTTTAGTATTTTGCCCCAAAATAATTTTATTGCAATTGATTATGAATACCCGACCGCCAATATTATTTGGCAGCAATAGATACGTGGCGATGTAGATGGCGGCCAACAAATAATAGCAGATTGTGCGGTGGATGAAGGTATAGCATACATGTGTGTGCATATGCGAAGTCCTGAGTGTGCCAAGCTGGACATTGCGTGAGCACATACTTGTATGTGTCCGTGCACCTATGAACATACGACCCAAATGCATGGCACCAAGAATTACCCCACGAAAGAATTAATAACAAACTAACAAGGTGAGTCCACCATACCCACCACCACCGCCACCCCCCCCCCCCAACTGGGTTGGTAAAATCTCTAGGCATATGAGCATAAGGATAGCCGCACCTACCAGATGCCACCAAAAACCCAAAAAAATAAAAAATAAAAATAAAAAATAAAAACTAATGGAAAGAGGCCTTATGCTGACAGTGAGAACCTTAGATGGACAGTGTGTGCCATCCAGCCCTAATGCATAACAGTTTATTAACCTCATTCTTTATAAGTGTATTTCTGTACGACTAATTGTCACCGAATTTGTTTTTTCCATATATTTGTATACGGTCACATCATGTATCCGTGAAACACACAAAATGTTTGAGATGTTGCGTTTGTAATAGGAGCGTTACATGGCAATGTGCACCCCCAGTAATCAGAGTGTGCCACACACATCAACTGGCTAAGGGAGGGCTCTTGTGCACCTCACCACAATACTAGGTGCCTCCCAACGACACTAGAGTGCAGTATTGTTTCCCCAAACGGTATTATTGTAGTATTGTATGGAGTGAGACCACATGCTAACAGTGAGCACCTGAGACTGCACGTGTGTGCCATCCAGTCCTACTGCACTACTGTACGAATAATTGACAACGAATTTGTTTCAACACATATCTATATACGTGATATCATGAATCATTGAAAAAAAATGTTTCAGATGCAGTTTTTTTAGTAGGAGATGTACATGGCAATGTGCACTCCTAGTAAACAGAATGTGCCACCCACATAAAACACGGGTACGGGGGTGCTACTTGGCACCCGACCAGAACACTGGTGTGTGCACAACTGAAGGTATGAGTGTGCCGAGCTAGACATTGCGTGACCAAATACTTGTATGTGTCTGTGCACCGCTGCACATATAACCCAAATGCGTGGCACCAAGCATTCCTATACCCAAGAATAAATAACAGCGTAACAAGCATTACTATACTCAAAAATTAATAAACTGGGAATCTAACACCAACGACCATCACCCCACCATTTATTTAGAGATAAATGTGTCAAATGAATCAAAAAATAAGGTCCATAATACCACGAGCAGAGAAACAAAGAAAAATAGATAACGGACTAGCTACACACAAATCTATGTTGCACCCCCATCGTCACGATATTCAACAGCACTTCGAATGTTTTTCGAATGGTGAACGTTCAACTCGACCGTCAAAATTTGACACATATAACTTGCCCTAAGCAAATCAAGGGCCCCACTATCCCCCTTGTGCAGACCACAATCCCATGCATTAAAGGGCTGCCCCAAGAAACACTCCATGTGCCGCATAGCAAAGACTCCACAGTCCACTTTGTTATGCACATCCCGCCACCGCATCTGCATTCTCCTAGGGATAATTCTCCGTACAATATACACATACCGTTCGTCAACCACGTCATCAAGGAACACAGACAAGAAATCTTTCTGTCAAAGGGCACAACAGCATTAGGAAGCAACAAGAAAAAAAAAACACAACAAACAGCATTCCTAAAAACACAGGTGATGGGAAATGAAACCCACTAAGCAACAGTGTGAGCACATAGAAGTATCCGTGTGTGCCAAAGCATATAACCCCCACGGAAACACAGAATCGTAGGCGCACACCGGGTGCACCTCAGTAAACAATTGTGTGCCCCACAAGCAACTGTGTGCGTATACACATCAGTCAGATACAGTGCAGCACAATATTGCCCGCAACGAATAGCAAACACATAACCAAAACTACATACAGTGGGAATTCAATAACATACCAGCACATCAGGTGTAGCCCCATACTTACTCCCATTAGTCCCACTAGCCGACGAATTGTCGATTATGTCAATGCGTTTCCGAACCATGTCAACACTAATAACATAATAGTGCTCACTCTGAAGAATGGGGAAAATGAACTGCACAAGAGAAAAATAATTAGCTAACAACTATAACGACTACAAACATCCAAAAACAAGACAGACATACACATTAATCTAACCCCCACACGGACACAAAACCACACAGAGAACTAATGCACCACCACACAACAGAAAACAAACAAACAATTACAAATACCATGTTAATGCTGCGCCATGACGCATAACGAGACAACTTTAAACCCGCATCCATGTGCTGAGAGAACCAATCAAGTCAACGTGCACGTGACTGAGACTGAGACACCACTGTATTGAGCTACACATAACCACAACACAAAATCGCAAACCAGATTTATCTACATATCACAATATTTTTAAAACAAGACAACAACAATACAAGTGAACGTACCGTAGTTTCAATCGAAGCAAAAAATCTGCAAGGAGCACCGTCCGTCCGAGCCAACTCCCTTACGTTCAAAATACATGACCAACTATCAATTACGGCCACACGCAGCTGAGATCCAATTTTCAAGGACAACAAATCCTCACGTGTCGCTGCCCACCCGTTGTAGTTGAATAATTCCTCGTGGCTGGAACAAAAACATAACATAAGCAACCACACAAACAGTTACCCAACAAAAGCAGAAAGAGGAAAACTTACATGTGAGCCCGGGGATTGTCCACGATCCAGTCATAAAACACATGCGAATCAGGGACACTGGGCAAATATCTGGATATCAAACCATCACCACCTCGTACTGAGCCCCCAACCGCGTGAGGGCGCCGCGTCTTCACCGGAGCAGCCAACTGAGGCGCACATACTTGAGCCGATAGATCCCCAACACGCGGCATAATTTGCTACATACAAATATTAATCACCACCAACGAAAACATAGCATAAACAAAAAAAATTATAAGAAAGAGAAATACCGCTACGGGGGTAAGCACTTGCAGATCACAAGCTATTGAACAGACCCCACCAACAATTCCACTACCTACTGGCAAAGCAACTCCCCCAGATGGTGGATTCGCGATGCCAACAGCAGCATGCATTGACGCGTCACGCAAAGGCTGAAGAACAAAAAATAAAAAAATAAATACCTAGGTGGACTTTCAGAACTAGAAGCACGTGCACATACGTTATTACGCAAGTGCACGCAAAGCAGACACAGTGTCGCCTGTGCACTTTGACAGAACTGTGTGTGCACTTGTGCATATGCATAAGAACATATTCATGCACCAACCACATAAGCATTGTGAACGGGACCCCCCCCCCCACCCCCCACCCACCCCCCCACAACTTAACAATACTAAATGGGCAAGAAAAAACTCCAAAATTAAAACCACAAGGAGCAATCGCATAATTCCCACGGCCAAAGTAAACATGCACAAAGACCACACACACTCTGCAAGTCTCATCTAAAATCAAAACACAACGCCCGGATCGGACATAACTAATACGAAACAAGATATATAACATCTAAAACCAAGTACAATAACTTGCTGCATGTGCATAGTACAAAACAAAAAGTTATCAACACTATACAACTACCGCAGCACAGCAAAAAAACAGTACAAGGAGACTGCTCACCAAGTACAGAAACATCCGACCAACAACAAAACAAAGCCCCAGTACACAACCCTACAAACCCGCCCCCTTAGCTTTCCTACGCTTGTAGACAATACTTACTGCAGCATCAGGGACACGCAACGGACAACCAGGCGGAGAACCACCAGCCACATCACCTGACCCATACTGATGGGCAACCTCCAAAACATCATCCCCCTGCTGCACCTGAAAATCCTGCGTCAATCCCAAGCTAAAAGATGGAATATCATGCATAGCATTCCGAAACTTGATCGCTCGCTCAACCTCCTCGAGAGCACGCACATTCGCAGGGTCAGCCCAGAACGCATCCTGAGACGGCGTGAACAACGACTGTGAAGTCTGCTGAGAAGGCATGGTAGACCCCCAGTGGCATGACCAACACCGAGCATCACGCGCGACGCATCTAACACCTGGACCAAACTGTCTGTCTACAAATCAGACCCAGCACCATAAGCCTCCTGTAAAACCTGCATCAACCGAAGCATAGATGTGGCCGCAGCCTGTGCATTCTCGATCACCCGAACAACCAACGGCTGCAACCACCAGCATAAAACAACAACAGAGAACAGTCAATCACAGGTTTGCGAAAAAGACAACACCAACTTACACAACTACATAAACCACACACTAACAAAGAAAGTATGTTTTACCAAGCAAATGGCCCACCAGTGAGCACACACGAACATCAGTGTGTGCACCCCAATGGCAAAGTCATAACTACCACAACAGAAACAACTTAAACTCCGAAAAAGTCCAACACATGTTAAGTCTGTGCACATCAGCACAAAAACCACTATCACACCAACCTAACAACCAGACGACCACATCAAATGGACTAACCCACCAAGCATCCAAACATGACATTTAAAAATTTAAAAAAAATTAAAAAAAAAAAAAAAAACAACTATAATATATAAAACACCCAAAGAGGCCCACAACTGCTTTCCAACACTTTGTGAACCCTCGTCCCCGAGTGGGTGCACACAGGCAACCACTCAGAAGGCAGTCGTGTGCCACCAAAAGCAAACAAAACTTTAAAGGCATTAATGGACGACATAGCCTTACCTTGCTACTCTCTGGCTCACGGTGGCCATCCAATGCACCACCTTGACCTCCACTCAGTACTCCCACATTGACACCATCCGAGGCCCCCACAGCACCAACATCAACAAACCGTAGCTGAACAACCCCTCTGCCAAACCCACCACCCCTAATCTCTGCAAACTCGCGCTCACGCAACAACTGACTTGTCCAACCTAAAAAGGCTGGAACGGCTCTGGGAACAGCGCGAGCAGCACCACAAACACGATCCACATAGAAAACCTACAAAACACACGTGCACACACATCAAACCCTACATCCCAAAAATACAAACATAAACAAAATGAAACAAAACGGAGACACTACCGTCAAGAACAATAGGGGCCCAACAAACCGCTGCCTCTTGTTAACCAACCACGCCGCGTGAGTCTCAACCAAACTATCCAGGACAAACTTACACCAGTTCAAATCACCAATCTTCTCAACCTCCTCATAATCATCTACAATCATCTGGTATGCATAACCATTATGCATGCACTGAATCAAAGTACTCACCATCAAAGCAGTGAAATGGCGCTTAAACCACTCACACCCACCACGCAACTCATCCATCCTTAATGCAATACGGGTAGGCGTAATGTCATGGGTGGTTGTGTCAAACTCAGCCCTCCAAAGCAGCAAAAAGTCACTGACATCATTGTTTCCACGCTTGGTAATCGTGATGTCACCTCTAGGAAGCCCAAGCGTCGCCTCTACATCCTCCTCACGAATAGGCACCGACACACCATTCCCCAAACGCAAGGACATTGTAC
>NW_017617524.1:147500-305000 GCF_001879475.1 Ipomoea nil | reverse complement strand
ATATATATATATATATATATATATATGTATATGTATACATACGTATATATATATATATACATATATATATATATATATATATATATATATATATATATATATATATATATATATATATGTATGTACATACGTATATATATGTATGTACATACATATATATATATATATATATATATATATATATATATGTATGTACATACATATATATGTATGTACATACATATATATATGTGTGTGTGTGTGTGTGTGTGTGTGTGTGTGTGTGAATTACCCTTTAAGTGAGAATCAACATAAATGCACAAAAATCAATCCAAGGTAAATGGTGTATATTGTGTGCTTGGAATATAAATTGGGTGTGTTCATGTATAAGTTCATAGGTTTTCACGGATGAGGAGTTTTTATTGGAAGTTGTGCCATGTTGCCTAAGACAATATATGTATTTTAGCAATTTTTAGTTGTTGATCTATCGAAAATTAATTGATCATAACAATCTCTATTTTTTGGTTGAACGTCTTAGTTCCACACAAACACACATAATTGACCCAATCATTAATCTATCCAAGTATATGGATTAGATCAATCATCATATTTTACCTGAGAATTTGTGCGTAGATGAAAAAATTACACAAAAGGGAAAACAAAAATCAAACATTTTGAGCTTCTACTTCTACTTGCATAGGCGTTTCCGTCGAATATATACTATTTTTTTTTATATAGAAAATAATAATAATAATAATAATAATAATAATAATAATAATAATAATTAGTAGTTGTAAAGATCCATCATCTTTGCCAATTACTAGTGTGATGACACTTCTATTATCATTTTAAATGGGTGGTTATATTATCAAATCCGGGTGATAAAGATATTCATTGTAAAGAATCATATATGAATGTTTAGAAGGAAAAAAAAAAAAAGATTCATCATCTTTTATTAATAATTTTTTTTTTTTTGAGAACCAATCTTTTATTAATAATTAATAAAAAACCAAATATAAACTTTTGCTAAAAATGGGACTCAACCTCTTCTAGAAGGGACCATCATATAACTAAATAAAACCATCCAAAATAATATCCCGATTATTATTGTCCAATTGTTTGTTCAATTCTTATACCTGCAATAAAAATGTATTGTATCTTCAGGATGATGATTAATGATTTAAGAGAACTCTTCGTCACCATGCCGGAGACGAAGGGACCTCTTCGTTTGCTCAGGCATGGAGACGAAGCCCTCCCTCTTTTTATTTTATTTTTTAATTTTGTTATTTAAAATTATTAAAATAAAATAAAAATTATTATTTTAATATGATAACCTCCACGTCAGTAAATTAACAGGTAAACAGGTTATTTTTTGTTCAATGAATCATTTTACGTTGTTCAAAGATCTAATTATATGTTTTTTGAATTTAATAGCCTAATTGTATTTTGATGTGTAGTTAGATGGTCAATTTGACCCTTATTTTGAAAAAAAAAAAAAATTAATGAAAAGGATGACCAATTAATTAACACGACCGACACTGAGGTTGGCTTAGGTTGCTCACTCAAAATTTTAGAAGTTCTCAAATTAAACAATTCATAGCATAGCTAATAATTGTACTTCAACTTTGACTTCTCCAGCCATCCCATAAAAGAATTGAATTAGAAAAATATTTACACTCTAACAACCGCTGTAATGCTAGTGTGTAGATTTTATTATTATTTATTCAGAAAATATCATGTTAGTTGTCACGTAGGATGTTACTAACGTTTATTAGGAATTAATCGGTTCTTGAGCGTGATTGTACAAAAATCACTAGTTGACAAGCTTTAATTTATTGTAACTTTTAAAAGTTTAAAAATCAAATTAATTTTGGATGTTTCTATTTGTACCACCTTAGGATGTAAATAACTTTGGAATTCTAAAAAGTGAAAAATGTCAACAATTTTATAGGTGGTGTAAATAACGGGGTGTAAATATAACTATTTATATCACTCTAGTCAAATGTAATTTAATTACACAAAAAATTAGGTATTGAAATTAGAGTTTTCAAAAAAAAAAAAGTATTGAAATTAGAAATATTATTTTAATAAATTTAAATTAAATAATTAAATTTAAAAATTAAAACATTAAAAAAAAATAATAAATAAATAAATAAACAGCCCCTCGCCGGCAAGGGGTTGTTTTTTCATTTTTATTTTTTAAAAATGTTTTGATTTTTAAATTTTTAAATAATTATTTAATTTAAATTTATTAAAATAACATTTCTAATTCCAATCCTTTTTTTTTTTTTTGGAAACTCTAATTCCAAAACCTAATTTTTTGTGTAATTAAATTTCTGGTAAATTTGTGGGATGAAATTATTGGTAATTTGGGCGGTATAGAATACTGACTGAACTCATATGACTCTATACATATGTGTGTGTGTTCTGTATATGTATCACACAATCTATAAGCCATAGATGATTGGATAGAGGTTTTTTTTAGTTACAATAATCAAAATTAAAGCCATTTTTTTTTAGTTACAATGATCAAAATCAAAGCTAGTTTTTTAGTAACAATGATCAAAATCAAAGGCAACGACGTTATGAGGGATTTTAAGTTGTTATTTGTATGAAATATATTTTATCATATATGAGGTATTTTAAGCTAGTACCCTCCCCCACATTAGCTATGAAACAGAGAGAAGATTTGTCAATATTCACATACTGACCAGATGCCATGTCATAAAGAGATAGGAGATCCTTGACATTGTTCGCCTCATTCTGATTAGCCTTGAAGAACACATAGCTGTCATCTGCGAATAGTAAATGAGATATACGATGGGCAGTTCTTGCAATCTTGATTTCATGGATCCTTCCATCATTTTCACAGTTGGTTAGCATAGCACTTAGGCCTTCTACAATTAGAAGAAATAGATAGGGGGAAAGAGGGTCCCTTTGCCTAAGACCTCGATCGGGAATGATGGGACCAATTTGCTCTTCCTGGTTTAGAACGAAAAAACTGGTTATGGACACACACTGCATCAAGAGATTCACCTAGCGACTATCAAAGCCCATCTTCAGCATGATAGCACTCAAAAGAAACCACTCCACCCTGTCATAGGCCTTGCTCATGTCAAGTTTCAATGCAGCAAAACCCTCTCAGCCCTGAGTCTTCCTCTTTAGAAAATGATGCAGCTCGAAGGCCACCATAATGTTATCAGTGATCAATCTTTTTAGGACGAATGCACTATGTTTGTCTAAGATATAATTCCATCTACAATAGGTTTGAGTCGGTTAGCCAATGCCTTGGTGAGGATTTTATAAGCCACTGTGCAGAGGGCTATAGGTCTGAGATCCATCATTGATTCCGATTTGGACTTTTTTTGGGATGAGCACAATATGTGTAGTATTTAGGCCCCTTTGCAGCTCACCAGTTCTGAGAAACACTAGTACAAAAAACATCAATAAAATCGAATAATTCGCATCCAAAGTTTGAACTTTGGACACCTAAAGTGTAGTGCGGTGACATTTTTGTAATTAAAATGTCAATATATAATTTGTTTTTTATTTTTTTTGAAATTAAAAAGAATAGGCGTCCAAAGTTATAGAACTTTGGACGCCTATTGTTAACCCGTCCAAATAATAGGAGTCCAAAGTACGTAATTTTGGACACCTATTATTAGGGTCCAAAATTATACTTCTTCATCAGTTCAATTCATCGCGACTTCCATCTCCAAAACCCTTGCCTCCACCGCCCTGTTCATCTTCACCACTCCAAACCACCAAATACCCACATCTTCCGCCGCCACTTGTCGTCTCGTCGGCTCCTCGACTCCTCCATCGCCGCCGGTCTTCGTCTTCGCACAGCAAGTTGCAACCTCGCCCCGTCGTCACTGCCGTCGCTGCCGGTCGTACAACCTCTCGCCCCTTGCCATCGTCGCTGCAGTCTCCCCTCGCCGGTCGCATAGCCCCTCGCCAGTCGTCGCTGCCCCCTCACCAGTCACTGCAAGCTAGGTACGTACGTATTTATATTTAGAAGAGGTAAGTTCTCTCCAACCTCTGTTGAATTCTCATTAACTAAAACCCTAGAATGATAATTTCATATTTTCTTGAATTTTAGCTCAACTTTTGTTCATAGATTCGGAATACAGACTGCTGAAATGATAGGGTTCTATATTACATGATTTGGTTTCGTGAGGCTTTTGGTAGCTTAGAATGCTAGAAGCTAAAGTTCAATTCGGTAGATCTGTGATTTGTACTTCTGACTTTGTTGGAAAATAGGCTCTTATTCTAACAATAGTTTAAGAATCTTATTGAGGGTTATGGGGTCAGTTTTTTGTTTTTGCTGTTTCTTTTAATTTGGTATCTATTCTACCTAAGTCAATTCGATTCCATTTGATAAGAAATGTATGTACAAAATAGAAATGTTGCATTTTAAAGCATTAATCTCTCTGAATTTTCGTCCAGGAGTTGAATTGAAACTAGGAAAGCCATACACTCATCATTTCGACGGCGATAGAGGAAGGCTCCATGTTTCTTAGGTTTGTTTCGAAATGTTGGAGCTGTTTGAACTGTATTATTTTCGCTTATTGTCTAGCTGATAGGATATTCGGAATATTTTTTTTTTCATTTGATTGTTTGAGTTTGTGTAATAGAAGCATGTCTCCGAACTTTATTATATTGTTTCTAATTTTTTTTTAGCTTGTTTTGAGAATGGAATATGTGACCTATTTAGGTGTAATTTATATTGAAGGTTATTTAGTATAAACTTATGTTTTCTTTCATCCCAGAGTGCTAATGGTTCATCCTAGAAATCTAACGGTTCACTAACAGAAAGCATACCACAAACAAATGGTAGAATCAGAACCCTTGCTGGCAATCCATTATATGCTGAAAAAGTCACGGTAAGACTTTCTTTTGTTTGATAAACCTTGGAATAGTTGTAGTGTCATTCTGAAGAGAAAATGATGTAATGAGTTGGAGTCAGAAGGCTAATGAGACAGCTGAACAATATGCCATCTTCTGTTATATCAAGTCACAGTATGCATCTGGGAGTTCTTGCTACTGCATCGCATGCCATAAATACTAGGACTCTTTTCTCTGTTTTTTACAGGCCAAGGTTTGCTCTTTTTTTTTTTGCATTTCATTGGACAATTTTGTGCTTTTACAGTGAAGACATCAATGTTTTATTTATAGGCCATGCAATTTCATTCTCAATAAAATTAATTGTTATTTCTAGAGCTTGTAATAAATCTTCTGTCATCGAAGTGATTCCTTTTATGTGACTGGAGGGGTGGGTGTTTTGTGATTTGGGACATTATCTTTTAGAGCATTTTAAGGGTTGCAAGAATAGTAGTGGATCGTAGCACACCTATATTTCAAATAAGCATTAAATACTGGTGAAACTTTTGTATGGAAAAGTATCTATTTATCTCACATTTTTTTCCTTTTCACCTTTTTTCTACTGGGTTCTTATTAGTGTTGATTTCAATTTTTTATCTAAAATATATAAAAAAAAAATATAATACGCTGTACGCATACAAAGTTCATGAACTTTGTATGTGTATAGTATTTTTTTTAAAATACAAACACTATACGCGTCCAAAGTTCATGAACTTTGGACGCGTATAGTGTTTATTTTTTTAATAAAAAATACTATACGCGTCCAAAGTTCTTCAACTTTGGACGCGAATTATCATTTTTCGTGTCCAAAGTTACTTTGGACGCTAATTGTATATACAATTAGCGTCTCCTACATCTGCGTCCAAGCAACTTTGGACGCCTTTTAACCTTAACTTTGGACGCGAATGACTGTTTTTGTACTAGTGAAAATTGTTGTAGAGATTAAATAATTAAGTTTTTTTCTAAAATATCCCAGTAGGTTTGGTAAAAATTTGGGTTTAAGCCATCATATCTCAGGTTCTTGACAGGATGCATGCTAAATGTTGCGTCCTTCACCTCTTGCCTTGTGAAATCACGAAGGAGACTGTTGTTATGGAGATTAAAAACTCTGGGGTTGATGCATTGGAGAACAGGCTGCAAATCCCCAATAGTTGATTTGAAGAGATTAGTAAAATAATCCCGGATTAGATTGTTAAAATCAGGTCCCCTCTCAGTCCAATTTCCAGAGGAGTCATGCAGTCTCAGAATATCATTATCTCTTCTTCTCTTTCCGACCGAATTGTGGAATAATTTGTTATTGCTATCAACACTTCTGTGCCAAAAGATCTTTGCGCTTTGCTTTCAATATATATTGTGCTTCTCAATGAGTCTGATACAATTTCTTTGTGCAAAAGAGAACTCCAGCACACTTTGGACATTAGTCCTCAATTGAAGAACCAAAATAGTGATTTTTTCTATATTATATTTGAATTCAATATTAACCTACCAAACTAAAATAAATAAATAAAAATAAAAGACAAGAATCAGATCTAGCTAAGAGTGGTATGATATTTATTGATATTTGGTGAGGAGTCGAAAATTGAAACGAAAGTCCGAAAATCTTAGGTCAAAATTTGTACCAGCTGAAAGAAGAAAATTCAAAAATGTTTGGTTTTGGGAACTGGTACAAATAATTTCCGCCGAAATACATGACATGTTTTCACACTCATACCAAAGAGGCTAAATGACAAATTAATCACAACAAATTTAAGTGAATTCTATATCACCCATGTTCCACGTTTCTCTGCCCATTAATCTTTATTTTATTTGGGTGTACTCAAGATTTTCATCGTCGGACACAATGATTAATGCATGTCGCGAACCTCAATCCCGGCCCGACAGAGCATTTGAGAAGATATAAATCCTTTGCTTACTGCGCACAAGGAGTCCCGGCCCGACAGAGCATTTGAGAGGATATAAATCCTTTGCTTACTGCGCACAAGGAGTCCCGGAGCCCCCCTCACTGTGGCTGATGAGACTCAATCCCTGGTCATTCTTCCAAACTTTCATCTCTATGACCAGTTGATCAGCTACCCATGCGAACAATCTTTATACAACATTGTATATACAAATGGTCAATTAATAGCAATAGTGTAATTAGCTTATGATCTCAAAAAAATTAATTAAATTATTTAACTTGTAAAAAAGTGCAGTTAATATTTCTAACATGTTAACATCAAATAATTGTTGATTAAACATGTTACGTGACTTTTTAAAATATGAGTAGAGTATTTTTAGAATTGATGTGATGCAATAAATAATAATGATAATAATAAAAATAATGTTTTGATACTTAAAAAAAAAAGTAAAAAAAAAAAAAGAAAGAAAAAAAAAGAAAAAGAAAAGAAACTTGACTTCTATCGTAGTCGAAGATAAGATTTTTCATCTTCGCCATTTCTTGAACGAAGATCAAGTCATCTTTGTCTGATCCAAATAAAGGCAATTTAGATATGCATGGGGGAAGAACATCTATTTGCCCAATTTTTATTTTTATTTTTTAAATTTAATTAGAAAGAGGATGATGGTGAAGGAGCAAGGTCATCACTAGCAAATAGCAATATAGCATCCGAGCTCTCTCTCTTTTTTTTTCTTTTTTTTTTTTCTTTTTTTTTTTTTTAATTTAAATATCAAAACATATTATTGTTGTTGTTATATCGTATCAATTCTAAAAATAGACAACTGAATATCCAATTATCTAAAAAAGCCACATTGCATGTCTAGATGGTAACTTGCTGAAAGTACTAATTACACATTTTTTTACAAGTTTAAGATTCTAATTATACTTTTTATAAAATTTAATGATCTAATCGTTTTTATTATTATTTTTTTTTGGTTAAGCGGACTAATTGAATTATTACAATACATACTTTAATAGTAATATTAAAATGAGAGTATATAATTTCATCAAATATGAAATTCATTTATAACAGTACTTAAATAATTTAAAATTTTACAGTATTATGAGTTACAAAGGTGTATAATTATATATCTTACAAAGTTGTATCATGTACCTTACAAGTTGTATTTTTCTGTATTTATTTTTAATTTTAAGTGACGAGAGAAACTTGTAGTACTACCCAAGAATATGCACTAGGTAACCTTGTTCATGTGTAAGAGCTCATAAATCTGATTAGAAAGACCATATGCAAAAAGAAAAAAAAATTCTAAAATAATGTCAAATTCGAGAATCATGTTATGGCTTTGTTTAACAGAGCTTATTTAGAAGCTTATAGCTTATTTTAAGCTACTAATAAGTTATAAGCCCTTTTGATAATATTCAGAATAAGCTAGTAGCTTAAAATAAGAATTTATAAATAAGTTAGTAGTTTCTTAATTTTTTTCATATTTATCCTAGTATTTTCTCATGTGCGATGCGCAAAAATTAGGTGCCCAATATTATTATTTTATATTAAGATTTTTGATATTTAAATTATTATAAATAATAATAATAATAATAATAATAATAATAATAATAATAATAATAATGATGTAAACATTTTTATGCATTTGATATTTATATTGTATAAAATAACTCCAAATTATAACTTATAAATATTATTATTACTGAAGAAGATAAGAAAATGTATGATGGATACATGTGCATATATATTTGTTCAAAATTTTATAAAGTACAACCTTTAATTTATAGCATAATATATAAAAATAAAAAACTTAACGGAAAAAACTGACAACCTTCATTCACATTTATTGTATTTTTTAAATAATTGACATCCTTTCAATATAGGTTTTCCAAACATAACATATGTACTACTTTTAAAACGTTATGTTATTATAAAATTTCCTTTATAAAGTTTTTTCGTTTAAGTTGCAATTAGATTGCGTTGACAAACAAGATATTGAATTGGATACAATGTTTTTTAAATAGAGAAGTGTAATGCATAAGCCAACGGTCCAAACTTATTTTCTCATCATACACTATTATATAATATAACGTAAATGTACTAGCTAGTAAATACTCTCTCTCTCTCTCGCCAGAAGAAGAACACAGAGAGCAATATACTCCCAAATAGTCTATTGATGTACGCGTTCTCGGTTTTGGTTACATAATCTGCCGATCTGATGTGTTGGCGCCGCATGCATTCTCAGAATTGAAATCGTAGAACGGCGATCGAGGTGAATCGCCGCCGGAGAGTCGGAGAATTGAATCGTCGGAGAGAAGATCGGATTAAGAAGGAGGAGGTCTGGCCGGGTTAAGGTTGAAGGCGATACTGAGTAGAATAGGAGTATGTAGGAGGCGGCGGTGGCGGCGGAAGAGGCTGCTGAGGATAAAAGTGATGGGCCGTTGGTGGCGGAAGCTGGTTTTTCCGGTCAGAAGAGTCTGGTTCGCCGTCTCAGCTCGCGTTAAGGCTCGCAATCAAGGTTTTTTTTTTTTTTTTTTTTTTTTTTTTTTTTTTTTTTTTTTTTTTTTTTTTCTCTCTCTCTCTCTCCCCTTTTCTCACTGGATTTTTTAAATTTTTTTTAAAAAAATTTTTTGGGCAAAAGAGTAATTTTATTTAAAATTCTAATTACTCGGGGTAGTATTTTTTAACTGGTTTTTTGGGGGTTCAATTCTTTAACTTGAATATTAAATTAAAAAATAAAACAATATTTACTTTTAATTGAGTATTATTATAAATATAAAATATTTAATATAAATGTAATTAAATATTTAATATAATCACGATTAATATGTTAATTACTGTTTAAAAAAAAAAAATATGTTAATTACTAGTGTAATATGAGGGGGAGGGGCAGAAAAAGGCGTATATATATGGTGATTGGTCCAAGTAATTAAGTAAAGCATATTTTTAGGGAAAGTAAAATGATTTCCATCTCCCAAACAGAGCCTTATCTGATGGATGGTAGAATAAAGGGGGCTTGAACTTTTGATTCCATTGAACCTGAAGTTATCTTTCAACATGTTCAAATTATTTTGATTTGTACAAGTCCACTCAAGTTGATTGAACAGTTAACTTGATAATTATAAAGTTTTAAAGTTTTATTGATTTGATCGGGTTAACTACGGACAATTTAGATTGATTTATCTTTTATCAGCTAAGTAGGGTGGGGTAAATTATGTTGTGGAACCGTATCCACCTTGCAAGGTGAAGGTGGATACGATTCCAAAACTGTTCACAATTATGAATATATAGTTTAAAAATTATGAACATATAGTTTTATAATTATGAACATAGAGTTGTGAACATAATTATGAACATATAGTTTTGTAATTATGAATATAGAGATTCAATAATTGTGAATACAAACTTTAAAAATTATGAATATATAGCTTTATAATTATAAATATATAGTTCAGTAATTCTTAACATAGAGTTCTGTAATTGTGAATATAGAGTTCAATAATTATGAATATGAAGTTCGAATATTATGAATATATAACTTTATAATTATGAACATATAGTTAAGTAATTATGAACATAAAACTTTATCAACCTTGCAAGGTGGACACAGTTTCATAGCATAACGATTGGTAGGGTTGGGCTTCACCCAGACCACACATTTAGGTAAGGCTATGATTTTCACTTAAACCAAAAAAAAAAAAAAAAAAAAAAAAGAAAAAAAGAAAAGAAAACACTATTTTTGTTTAAAAAACTAATTGAGATATTTAAAGTTTAATCGTCAAATTTAGAAGTTTAGATTTGACAGTTAATCAATTTAAATACAGTGTTAAACAAGATTTGTTATTCTTATCAAGTATATTTCCTTAAAAATTGTTTAGATATCCCGAACTTATAGTGTGACGGAGTGGTTAAGAATCGATCAAAATAGTAAATAAACCGATTTTTTATCAAGTGGTTAAGTGGTTTGTGGTCCACTGGTACTCATTTGTTTTCCTTAAGTGGGAGGTAAAAGGTTTGAATCTCTCTTAAGGCAAATATTGTGTATATTGGGTATCCCTTTCTTTATAATAAAATAAAAAATAAACTGATTTTTAAATAATTATTATAATAATTGAATTGAATTTCAACTTGGCAAGTAATCGAGATTCTAAATAAATCTCCTAAACCAAAATATAGTGCAGTTTTACACTTCAAATATTGTTAAGTAGAGAAAATAATTTTTTGTTTTAGGTCACATAATTATAATCAGAAATTAATGGGGTGTTTGGTTGGACGTAGTTAGCATTCTTTCCTAATTTATTTCATTCTTTCCTAATTTATTTCTTAGCAAGACAAATTACAGCGTTGAATAATCCTTCATAAAATGGAAAAGCTAAATATGACATTTCATCTACTAAATACGTATTCGGTAATCCATAAAACAGAGTATAATATTATTATTTTTTTAAAAGTTTGAATCTCCAAAACCTAAGGGTCAAATAAAGCAAGGTAACTTATGATTCAACTGACAGAAACTGTTCATTTTGAATATAAATTTCACTATACGAACTTTGGTCTCTTATTCGAAATATTGTCTACCGAATCAGTGAGCTAAACTCGAGCAGGCTGACTATAATATTATTGATTATTAGGATGGTAGAGTAGGATAAGGAGAGGAGGAAAGGCTAAAATATGGTTGATGATGAAATTGTGAGAATGATTTGTGTGGTGGGTGGCGTATGTAGGTGGAGGGCTTTTGAAGCTGCACGACGATATACAAACATGTGGGTACGAGGATGTTCAGGTGATGTGGGAGATGTTGAGGAGAACAGAGTCGTCGGAGTTTATATCTGAGCCCAATAACCGGAAGCCACAGCGACCATTCTGGAGAAATTTTTGTATGGTTCAACCACACTGATCTCAGGATTCATCTTTCTATCTACATGCCCAATTGCCCATCCATCACCAAACACCATGCTGCACAACTCCAATATTAAAGCATCTCTCTCGCTCGATCTCTATATATTTGTATTAATGTATATGTATATGTCAATATGTACAAAGTATATATGTGTATCTATCTACTTTTATATTCATGGAAACTTTTGTGATTAGTGTTTTTGTGCCCTATATATGCATTATTAGTTCTCTTCTATTAGTCTTTGATAATGTATTTTCTCTTTTTAATTACTAGTATTTGCGTCCGTGCGTTGCACGGAATGAATTTGTTATAAAATTTTAAAAATATTTATATCGATATACAATTGTATAAATTATAAAATCGAATATTATATAATATAATTGAAGAATTGAGTTGCACCGATTACGTTTTCTGATGTTATCAATGCTTGAATTTGAATAAATTGTTGGTACCGTTGGTAGGAAAACAAATAATAATCAAATAAAATTGACTATTATTTTCTGGAAAGAAGGGAAGAAAAGATGAAGAAAAGTGGCTAGTGTTTGGTGTTGGGTTTTTGCAAGAGTCGAGTGAGCACTCTTTCCTTAAAACCTTATTTGCCACCTCCCAAAGATGCTAGGAGCGTTGTGGCCTAGGCTTCCCAGGATAAAACTTGCTATGATTCAGTGTTTGAGCATTCAAACAAAGAATCCGGCGAGCAAGACGTGGTTATGAACACAGTAGGCAAAGAAAAGGAGTAGAAGCAGAATTTTGAGGCTGGAAAACAATGTTTCGTGTACAGTGATAGTGCTGTAGTGTAGTGAAAATCTGCTTCTCACTACCTCTCTTATATAGGGGTGAAGGAGCCAATAGCTTTTAATGAGGCACTTTAAGGCACCCCCCCCACTACACCTTGTAACAGCAACATTTACCATGGGTTTCAATTCAAAAATAAAGATTGGAATTAATTCAAGAATTAATTCCGTAACAGTAAGAATTGAACCCAACGGTCACAGAAAGCAGTACAGGTTCGTGTAGGCCGAAACTTCCAGTTTCGACCATCAGGCCGAAACTGGAAGTTTCGGCCTTGGTGCCTTGTCTCGTCTCGGCCTCCTTTGGCCGAGACCACAGTTTCGGCCCATGGCCGAAACTTGGATGGCAGTTTGGCCGAAACTGCCGCAGTTTCGGCCAACCTAGTGGCATTGTGTTGGAAAATTGTTCCGAAGTTTGGCATAACTTAGCCCGCAAGGCCAGCCAATTTCCGGACGACATTCGTGCCCGCAGGTGCCGGCGCACACGAGCTCGGGCTTGTGTCAAGCCTTTTTCAATCTCTGCTAGTTGGAATTTGATTTGCACCCCCCCCCCCCCCCCCCCCCGGCGCACACGACCTCGGGCTTGTGTCAAGCCTTTTTCAATCTCGAGCTTCTTTCGGGGTACCTTATTCAAAAGGTAGTTACTTGTCAAAATCGCCTCACCCCAAGCATCTTGAGGTAGGCCCGAACTTATAAGCATCGCATTCGTCATGTCTTTCAATGTACGATTCTTTCGTTCGGCAACACCGTTCGATTGAGGTGAGTAAGGTGCAGTACGCTCGTGTATTATTCCTACACTCGCACAGAAGTCACCAATAGGTGCTTCGTACTCACCACCTCGATCGCTTCTAACCTTCTTAATTCTCCGATTAAGTTGGTTTTCCACTTCATTCTTATAAAGAACGAATTTATCAACGGCTTCATCTTTGCTCTTAAGCAAATACACATAGCAGTATCGTGTGCTATCGTCGATAAATGTGATAAAATACTTATTACCACCTCTCGTTTGTATCGATCTAAAATCGCACAAATCACTATGGATTAACTCTAGTGGTTCAGTTTCCCTTTCAACCGATTTGAAAGGTACTTTCGTTAGTTTTGCCTCAACACAAATTTCACACTTGTTATTTGTGTCAATTTGAAAGTTAGGAATATGGTCCATGCTAATTAATCTACGCATAGAATTAAAATTAACATGACCTAGTCTACCATACCACAAACTGGAAGACTCAAGCAAGTAAACAGAATTAACTTTGCTTTTATTGATAACAGGAATTACATTGAGCTTAAACAGCCCATCAGTTACATATCCTTTACCAACAAACATCCCTAACTTGGACAAAGCTACTTTTTCTGACTCGAACACCATGCGAAAGCCATGCTTGTTCAACAGAGAGCCAGACACAAGATTCTTCCTCAGCTCAGGAACATACAGCACGTTGTTCAACGTTAGTTCCTTCCCGGAAGTCATCTTCAGAACCACCTTGCCCATGCCTTCCACAGCAGACTGAGCAGAGTTTCCCATCCACACCTTTTCACCCTCAACGGTCTCAAAGGTGTTGAACATCTCTCAGTTGCAACACAAGTGCCTGGTTGCACCGGTATCAATGAACCACTCACGAGGGTTTGAGCCCACGAGATTCACCTCGGTCACCATAGCCGAAAGGCTAATCTCGACCTCTTTCTGATTGCTATCTCCAACAACATTGGCTTCAGAACTCTTGTTATTCTTCCTTGGAGCCTTGCATTCAGATGCTCTGTGGCCATGCTTGCCACAATTGTAGCATTCACCAGGAAACTTGTTCTTGGTAACGCCACCTTTCGGACCTAGCTTTCGCTTGTCCTTCTTGTTCCTCTTGGAGCTCTTACCGTGCTCCACAACGTTGGCCTTAGCGCCAACAACGATAGGAGCCTTCCTATCATTCGTCCTGTTCCCTTCCTCAATCCTGAGTCGCTGGATCATGTCCTCCAGATTCATCTCCTTTCGCTTATGCTTAAGGTAGTTCTTGAAGTCCTTCCACCCTGGAGGCAACAAATGGATCACAGATCCCACTTGGAAGGCTTCACTTAGCACTATGCCGTCGTCACGGATCTCATCAAAGATTAATTGCAAATCTTCTACCTGACTTAGCACGGTCTTTGAATCAACCATTTTGAAGTCGAGGAATCGGCCAACTACAAATTTCTTTGAGCCGGCATCCTCACTTCGGTATTTATGATCCAAAGCTTCCCACAACGCTTTTGATGTGCTTATCTTTCGATATACATCGTATAGCGTGTCACACAATCCATTCAGGATGTAGTTTCGGCAAAGGAAGTCCGAATCCTTCCAATAGCCAACTGCCATCACGGATTGTGCATCTTGTTCCTTCAACTCGGGAACACTCTCGGACAAGAACCTTGCCAGGCCGAGAGTTGCTAGGTAGAACAACATCTTCTGTTGCCACCTCTTGAAGTTCGAACCAACACCGGTGAACTTCTCCGGCTTTTCAGCCGAACCACTCGGTACCGAAGGTACCCGAGACATGGGAATATATCCCTCAGTGCTCCCACCATCTTGTGAACCAACGTTCACTGGTGTAGCTTGGGAATTAGCAACATTGTTGCCATTCCCTCCACTGTTATCCGCAACAACGTTATTGTTGCCGTTTCTTCCATTGTTGTCCGCAACAACATTATCCTCCCCATCAATTGGCAGTACGGGATGCTCCATTTTCTTCAAGGAAATTCGGAGAAGACCACCAACGGGAAAACAAATATGTAAGGTTTTAAGACTGTTGGTACCGTTGGTAGGAAAACAAATAATAATCAAATAAAATTGACTATTATTTTCTGGAAAGAAGGGAAGAAAAGATGAAGAAAAGTGGCTAGTGTTTGGTGTTGGGTTTTTGCAAGAGTCGAGTGAGCACTCTTTCCTTAAAACCTTATTTGCCACCTCCCAAAGATGCTAGGAGCGTTGTGGCCTAGGCTTCCCAGGATAAAACTTGCTATGATTCAGTGTTTGAGCATTCAAACAAAGAATCTGGCGAGCAAGACGTGGTTATGAACACAGTAGGCAAAGAAAAGGAGTAGAAGCAGAATTTTGAGGCTGGAAAACAATGTTTCGTGTACAGTGATAGTGCTGTAGTGTAGTGAAAATCTGCTTCTCACTACCTCTCTTATATAGGGGTGAAGGAGCCAATAGCTTTTAATGAGGCACTTTAAGGCACCCCCCCCCCCCACTACACCTTGTAACAGCAACATTTACCATGAGTTTCAATTCAAAAATAAAGATTGGAATTAATTCAAGAATGAATTCCGTAACAGTAAGAATTGAACCCAACGGTCACAGAAAGCAGTACAGGTTCGTGTAGGCCGAAACTTCCAGTTTCGACCATCAGGCCGAAACTGGAAGTTTCGGCCTTGGTGCCTTGTCTCGTCTCGGCCTCCTTTGGCCGAGACCACAGTTTCGGCCCATGGCCGAAACTTCAAGTTTCGGCCCATGCTGAAACTACAAGTTTCGGCCCATGGCCGAAACTTGGATGGCAGTTTGGCCGAAACTGCTCCTGTTTCGGCCAACCTAGTGGCATTATGTTGGAAAATTGTTCCGGAGTTTGGCATAACTTAGCCCGCAAGGCCAGCCAATTTCCGGACGACATTCGTGCCCGCAGGTGCCGGCGCACACGAGCTCGGGCTTGTGTCAAGCCTTTTTCAATCTCTGCTAGTTGGAATTTGATTTGCACCCCACCCCCCCGCTCGCGCGCGCGCGAGAGAGAGCCTCTATGGTATACAATTCTACAAGCTTCAAAAGAGCTCTTGTATATGAGGGGGGAAAATCTTCATTCCAAAGCAATGTGGGACAAAAGCTCACTTTTTTCCCTTCATTTTCCAACTCAAATGAGTCTACTTTGAGAATCAATATCTCATTCACCCATTATCCGTTTTGAGCGTACAATATATCGATCTCTTCGTCTCACTACGAAGAATCCGAATCCACTTTAACCCGACCCAAATCAGAAGTGGACCCCACTGATAATTGTACCACAAAATAGCCACTTAACATGCCATTTTATGCCATTTTAAGCTATTTTTTCCAACATAAATAATTGCCCAATTAATAGCTAACGTGTAGATATACGCATTCGGTGTTGCAACTTTAGAGATTTTATATATCAGTGTTTATAATTTGTATTAATTGGGCTAATTAACTCATTGTCTAGCAACTCAGTTATATAAATTATTTATACGGAAGATATATTTTCTATGTAGATCAGCTATATAGCAATTTTGTCATTTTTGTATATAAAAAAAACATAATATCAATGGCTTAAATTATACATTATTGAAAATCTCTTTATAGCTAGACGACATTGGTAGTAGTAACGGAACTTTATCCATCATCGTCTAAAGTTAAAACTATCATACTATCAGGATGGGTGACTCGAAAAAAAGTAACATACAATTAACTGTGATTAAAGACTGATTTTTTCAGTAATAACTCAAATATTATATAGTGCAATTAAAGATATGGTTTCGTCCGTGAATTTGTTGTAATATATTAAGAATATCTGGATTGGTATATAATTATTTAAATTAGAACATTAAATATTATATAGTGCAATTGAAGATATAGTTTGAATCGTTTATATGTTTTGATGTTATCGTTGATTGAATTTAAACAAATAATTGCTCAAATTAATAGCTAATTGTAGATATACGCATGCAGTGTTGTAACTTTGAAGCTTTTATTTATCATTGTTTAGTATTTTTATAAATTAGGCAAATGTGCTCATTCTTTAGCAACTCAGTTATAGGAATGAATTGCTATCCTAATTCATTTGTATGAAAAATATATTTTTTTTTGTCTAAATTGCTTTAAAAAATTTTTATTTTTTTTTGTGTGTAGATATATAGCAATTTTGTCATTAAAAAAAAACATAATATCACCAATTGTATTTACACATTATTAAAACCTCATATTGTAGACGACATTGGTAGTAGCAACATAATCTTGTCCGTCCTCGTTTATAGCTAACATCTTCAGTCCATTAGAATGGGTGACTCGGGTGAAAATATATCATCGTAAAATATCAGTCAATTAGTAATATCATATTCATTTTCAACCAATTATTCTTTTTATTTTCCGTCAATTAATCAATTAGAATATCATATGCAATGGTATTTTTACCTAATTTCAGTTTTATTTTTAATTGGTGATGTAGAATATTATTATTGAAATATTTCCGTTCCATTTTTAATTTACCTTTACTATTGTTTAAAATATGCCTTTAGTATTGATGATGTAGAATATTATTATTGAAATATTATCTTTTCATTTTTAATTTACTTTTACTTGATGATGTAGAATATTATTATTGAAATATTTTCGTTCTCTTTTTAATTTCTGTTCTTTTGTTTTAAATTTTGAAAGATTTATTGTGATATAATTGGTTCACATATTTCAATTATTTATTTTTTCTTTAATTATTATAAACAGAAATGATATTGTACTAATTAATTTATGATATTTATCAAATTGTATTTTTTAAAAATATAAGATTTACACATGTTATGAGGGGTTAAAAAAATATTTTAAAATGATTTTTTATTAGTATGAATTTTTATTTTAAAATATTTTATAGCAATCCAAACACTCCATTAGCCTCCCATAAAAAACTGATAAAAGAAAAGCCATTTCATTAAGGAAATTAAAATTAATTAAAGTAAATCAAATCATGCTATATTTATTTGTAACTGACTAACTGTATATTAATTTCATTTTGAAATCATTGCCTCATTGGTTCACATATATGAATTTTTTTAATTATTATAATTTATAAACAGAAATGATATTCTACTAATTAATTTATAATATTTATCAAATTGTAATTTTAAAAAATATAAGATTTACAAATGTTATTCAAAAAATAATAATAATTTCCAGCAACTCAAACACTCCCTTAATCTCCCACAAAAAAACTGATAAAGAAAAGTCATATCATTAAGAGAATTAAAACTAATTAAAGTAAATCTAGTCATGCTATATTTATTTGTAACTGTATATTAGTTTCATTTTGAAATCATTGGTTCATATATTTGAAATTATTTTTTTTTCTTTAATTGTTATAAATATAAATGATATTATACTAATTAATTTATGATATTTATGAAATTGTATTTTTTAAAATGTAGTGTTTTACCTGTGTGTTGCACGAATTTTTTTTTTGTTTTTTTTTTGTTTTTATGAAATTAAAATTAAAATAAAAAATAAAAAAATATTAAAATGTACAATATAATAATATAGTTGGACTTTTATATAGTTGGTCAAGTATCTATTTTCATAACATACAAAATTTAAATTTAAATTTTGTATGGTTAATATAATCTCTAATCATGTACATATTTAGATAAATTTATAGAATATAATTAAGTTGATTTATTCCAAATTGTATTATATATATATATATATATATATATATATATATATATATATATATATATATATATATATATATATATATATATATATATATATATATATATATATATATATTATTAATTCTAAAAATATGAATACTAATAACTAAGAGAATTGTACTTAGAAATCAATAAAAATGTAAATTCTAAATTTTGTATGAATAAATATAAACTCTAATCGGACGCATATCCTTATATGATTGTATAATACATTGTATATACACATAATATTTATTAATATGTATATAGGAAAATTATAATATAATTTCATTAATTTTAATTTATATTGATAGATTTATACTTAAAAAATTATATTTAGAAATTTAAAATGTGTATGTATGTATATTTAAAAAAATATAAATATTCATGTTTTGTTAATTTTATAATTTCATTTCTTTAATTATATTTTATATTTTATTAATTATAATTTAATGAAATCGTCACAAATATTTCTACGGAAGAAATCTTATATTTCTCAAATTTCTTAATTATATTATTTATAATTACCAAATATTGTGGCAATTACAATAATAATTTCATTAATTATATTAATTATAACATTTTTTCTCTTCCAATATTTAAATACATTACCATAATAATTACACAAAAGAAGGAAAGAAAAATTATGAGAATAATTACCTTTAATAAATTAGGAAATTATATTAAAAATAATCTATATATATTAAGGTAAGTATATTTATTTTGTGCCCAATAACATTATACATTAAGTATAAAAATATATATATATAGAAGAATCGGACCCGAATCTGCGTATACATGGTTTTTTTTTTTTTTTTTTAAATATTAGTTTGAATTTTGTTTAGTTATGTGTTCTGGAGGATATACAGGGTTTTTTTTTTTTTTTAAAAAAAAAATATAATTACTGATTATATTTCCAATAAAATATTAATATATTCATTTCATTTTTCCTTCATAAATAATTAATATAAGTATAATAATTATAATCATATAATTACTGATTATATTTTAAATGAAATATGAGTATATTCATTTCCTTTTTCACTCATAGAAAGAGTTAATATTCATTTACATTTCTTTTTCCTTCATAATTTTTTCCTAATATTTCATGTGGTGGTTACTAATTTTTTCGTAGGGAAAGCGGTGTTATATTTTCAATAAATTTTTAATATTAAATCTTTTTTTTCATTTGGCCTGATTCCTGTGTCTATTAGTAACAAAATATTAATAATAGATTCTCGTGTGTAAAATTCATTTTTTCTGTTCATATTCATTTCTTTTTTCCTTTATAAATAATTAATATAATTGTAATAATATAATTACTGATTATATTTTAAGTGAAATATGGATATATTCATTTCCTTTTTCATTCATAGAAAGAGTTAATATTTGTTTCCATTTCTTTTTCCTTCATAATTTTTTCCTAATATTTCATTTGGTGGTTACTAATTTTTTTTTGTAGGGAAAATTGTGTTATATTTCCAATAAATTTTTAATATTAAATCCTTTTTTTCATTTGGCATGATTCGATTAATTGGCCTGATTTCCATGTCGATTAGTAACATGATATTAATAACAGATTTTTTTGTGAAATATTCATTTCCTTTCTCGTTCATAAAAAGAATTAATATTCATTTCCACATAATTAAAAAATAATATTATTATAAAAAATATAATTACTGATTTTATTTCCAGTAAACTATTAATATATTCATTTCATTTTTCCTTCATAAATAATTAATATAATTATAATAATTATAATCATATAATTACTGATTATTTTTTAAGTGAAATATGAATATATTCATTTCCTTTTTCACTCATAGAAAGAGTTAATATTCATTTCCATTTCTTTTTCCCTCATAATGTTTTCTAATATTTCACGTGGTGGTTACTAATTTTTTCGTAGGGAAAGCGGTGTTATATTTTCAATAAATTTTTAATATTAAATCTTTTTTTTTTTTCATTTGGCCTAATTCCCGTGTCTGTTAGTATAACAGAATATTAATAATAGATTTTCGTGTCTAAATTTTATTTTTTTCCTTTCATATTCATTTCCTTTTTTCTTCATAAATAATTAATATAATTATAATAATATAATTACTGATTATATTTTAAGTGAAATATGGATATATTCATTTTCTTTTTTCATTCATAGAAAGAGTTAATATTTGTTTCCATTTCTTTTTTCTTCATAATTTTTTCCTAATATTTCATTTGGTGGTTACTAATTTTTTCGTAGGGAAAACTGTGTTATATTTCCAATAAATTTTTAATATTAAATCCTTTTTTCATTTGGCATGATTCCCATGCCTATTAGTATAACAGAATATTAATAATAGATTCTCGTGTGTAAAATTCATTCTTATTTCTGGTCATAAAAACAATCTGGTACGTTTGTAATATTCATTTTCAATCATAAAAACAATCTGGTACAATGTTTAATAATCATTTTCTTTTTCCTTTACCCTAATTTTCTGTCTAGCAAATTAGTTATTTACTTATTAAGCACATTTTTTTTTTTAATTCGAGTCCATTTTTAATATTAATTTCATTTTTCTTTTAGTCTGATTTCTGTGTCAATTTAGTAACAGAATATTAATAACAAATTTCATTATTACAATTAATTCTTTAGTTTTTTTTTTTGAATTAGAATAATGATAATTGTAATTATATTAATTAATTAATTGTATGGATATCTTTTTGCAATGAGATACAGATCCACTAATATGCAATGTACCCAGATGTGTTCTCATGCCTCAAAGCCTAATGAATCATACACATGTTGCATCTTAAATGCACGTAGATATAGACATTCGATTTTTTTTTTTTTTTTTGAGAATGCTAATCGATTCACTGATAGTTGAAGGTAGATAACAATACTTATAATATGAAATTAAACCTTTTGGAAGAATAATATGAAATTAAACTCAAATCCAAGTTACTTTACATCTATTAATCCCTAATTGAGATTATATAAAAAGGAAACATAGATTTAAATGATTTCATCTAAGAGCATGTAAATATGGTGACTGCTTTAGTGCTTTTAGAGAGACAACGTGCTTTACCAATTTGCCAAGAAGAACCAATCTCATGCCGGCCTGGATCTCGCGGGAAGTGATTATCGGCTTCTTGTTGTAGTGGGCCAAGCGAGTCACCTCTTGGGCGAGCTTCAAGAAGATATCGTTGATGAAGCTATTCATGATGTCCAAACTGCAAAACATATTGAAGTACTTGAGAATAAAGTTAGAAAAATGTAGAAAATTCATACAAAAAGAAAGCAGAAAGATGAGTCTGAGATTCTTTGATTGAAGAAGCTCTTGTATTTATAGGTAGAAAATACTAATTCAAAAGGAAAGTATAATACTTTATTTATTTAAGGGAAAGTATAATAATTTATTTATTTAAGGTAATAACATTATTATTATATTATTATTATTATTATTATTATTATTATTATTATTATTTATTTATTTATTTATTTAATTTCCATTTGACATTTACTTACCAAATAAGTTTTACTACAAAAGTTTTGGGGGGAAAATTTGTTAGGAGGATTTTACTTTATATATATATATATATATATATATATATATATATATATAGACTAGTTTGTTGCATACAAAATTACAAAGCAATTGAAAACTTTGATAATAAATTTTCATCCAATTAATTAAAACATACATACACATGCACATATATAAATAATAATGATAATAATAAAAATAATATTTCGATATTTTATAAAAAAAGTTAAAAAAAAATAATAAAACTTGACTTCTATCGTAGATCGTAGTTAACGATAAGATTTTTCATCTTCATCCTTTCTCGATCAAGATCAAGTCATCTTGGTCTAGTCCAAATAAACGCAATTTAGATGTGGGCGAAGAACATGTGTTTGCCCAATTTTTTATTTTTTATTTTTTAAAAAAATAGTTAGTAAGAGGATGCCGTCGAAGGAGGCAAATTATGCTATGAATACGTGCGCACATTGCAATGTGCGCACATCTCTAAAAGGGCGTTGTTTTCAGGGAAAATGACGCCGTCCTAATTTAAAAAAAAAAAATTAGTTCCAAAGGCCGTTAACGGCGTTATTCCTGATTTGGCAGCCAATTCATTCGAGATTTTGGTAGTTTCCAGTCGTGATTTGGTAGTTACCATTCGCAAGTTTCTTATCAGTTGCAATCGTACATTTTTGCAAGTTTATTTCCTTCTTTCCTTTCGTTTTTTGTTGTGCGTTGGTGTTCTGTTTTGCGTTATTGAGTTCGTCGATGGAGGAGGCAACAAATCCGGGAGATCTAATCGGAGATGGTTTGTCTACAATTCCAGGTTTCTTTCCATTCAATTTTTGCGTTTTTTGCATTTCATTTATGTGATTTTTTCTGGTATTTGAGATTTATGAGTTTAAAATTTGATTTCAAATTTATATTTGTGTCTGTTATTCGGAGAATTTGCAATGTATGTGATTTTAGGTTGTTTTTATTTGTGATTATTTCAGAATGTGTGGTTTTTACTTTGCATACAATCATGACAGTTATACATTCATAAATTTGAATATGTAAATCCATAATTTTTGAGTTCTACATTCAAAATTTTTGCATTGTATATTCACAATGTTATTTGGTACTCTGTATCTGCTTGTAAAATCCATATTCATAAATTGCAAGTTACATGTTCATAATTTTACACTTGTATATTCATAATTTTTTACTGCTCTGCTCCTCTGTTTTCTATATTTCAGTGAATGAAGATTTGGTTGGTGATTCATTAATTGGTGATCAATCAGATGTTAACATTGATGGCTCTTCTTCGATTCCAGGTTTTTTTCATAGTTTTTTACTATGTGATGTGTGTTTTGAAACCATTGAATTGTGATTCATAATATTTGACATATATATATATTCATCGTATTATACAGTCCTGTTATGTTTTATATGTTTGGATGGAAATTTTATTCTTTTAGTAGAGCATGACTGGATTTATTCGGCATTCCCCATTCCCCCTCTACTTAGGAATTATATTTCGATCAAACATCAATAGTTGTTATAGTTGAGGTTATATTTTATAATTGCAGCCGTTGAAGACTTGGTTGGTGTTGTAGTTAGTAATGGGGATGAAGCTTTTGATCTGTACAACGAGTACGCCTATAGAGTGGGTTTTAGTGTGAGGAAGGGTCAACAACGTTACAAGGCCTCTACTAAGACAATTCAAATGAAGAGGTTTTTCTGTTATAAGGCTGGTTTTAAGGCAAAGGCAAATAGTGGTGTCAATTTGTATTCAAAAATTGATATAAGGATGGGTTTTGGTGCATTTGTTCAGTTTGATGTGGGTGGGGATGGAAGGTGGACAGTTACAAAACACGTGAAAGTTCATAATCATGAGTTATGTGCTTTAGACAAGAGTCATCTATTTCGTTCGCATAGAAGAGTGAGGAATAATCAGATTTCTTATTTAAAAGATTTGAAGAAGAGTGGGGTTGCAGTGGCGGATGGTATGAGGTTGTTGAAACATCAATCTGGGGGTCTCCATTTGTTGGGTTCACCAATCGAGATGCTTACAATTCACTGGCTTATGATAGTTTGAAGTGTTTGGATGGAAATGATTCTAATTCCTTAATTGAAATATTTAGGAGGCAGTTGAATGAGACTGATTTTTTTTTTTTTTTTTTTTGAAGTTGATTCGGATTCAAGATTGTGTAGTTTTTTTTTTTTTTTTTTGGAGGGATGTTCAAATGAGACAAGATTATGAGTTGTTTGGGGATTTGTTAGTGCATGACACAACATACCGCACAAATAAATATGATATGATTTGTGGACCTTTTGTAGGGATGAATCATCATTGCATGAACGTAATGTCTGGATGTGGGTTTTTGATGAATGAGAGGACATAATCATTTTTGTGGTTGTTTAAAACATTTTTAAGATCTATGGATGGCAAGTGTCCACAGTCTATCATGACGGATCAATGTGCAGCTATGACTGCAGCTATTTCTCAAGTGTTTCCAACATCACGTCATCGTCTTTGCATATGGCATATCAGTGAGAATTCAAAGAAGCATATCAAGACATTAAGGAATAATAAGGATTTTTTGGATTTGTTTAACTGTGTGTTGAAATACACAGACACTGAAGCTGAGTTTGAATTTTATTGGACAAGGTATATGGTACTATTCACTATTTTTTTTACTGGTTTTTAAGCATTGGATTTGAATATTTATAGTATAGAAGTTCTGAACATATAGTGCTTAGGTTTATGAACTTGTGATTGGGGTATGATTTTTGTATCTGTCTGGTTTTTTTTTCTGGATTATATTTACTCATCTTGTTTATTTACAGTATAGGAATTATGAATCTTTTTGTTTAGAAATTATGAATCTATAGTATAGAGATTATGAATTTACAGTACATAAATTATGGATCAACAGTGGTAGGTTTGTGAACACGTTTTAAAGATTTGTTGATCTCATTGCCTTTTTTCATATAAACTTAGTGGATGTGTCTTGTATCTTTTCAGGATGGTGACTGAGTATAAGTGTCATAAGAATACTTGGTTAGAAAAGCTTTATGATTGTAGGGAGAAGTGGTATCCAACATTTAACAAGGATTATTTTTCTGGGGGCATTCTATCTTCCCAAAGGAGTGAAACTATGAATCATTCTATTTCTAGAAGGCTATCTAAGACTGCTGGTCTTTGTGATTTCTACTCATCTTTTGTTGGCGTTATTTCCGAATGGGGAAGTAAAGAAAATGGTGAAGATTTTCGGTGTGCTCAAGGACTACCTGCTATGATGATGGAGCATGTGAAACTTCTTTCACATGCTAGAGAGGTATATACTGTTGAGATCTACTTTTTGTTTGAGGAACAATTTATAAAAAGGTAGTTCTTGTCATCAAGAAATTGTTTTGAATGATGGTTTTGAATACAAGTATCATGTGTGGCGACCAAATATAGATATTATAAGGCATGAAGTAAGTTTTAAGTCAATCAATGTGAAAATTTCTTGAAGTTGCAAGTTGTTTTCTGAATTGGGAATACTTTGCTGTCATTGTTTACGTATACTTCATGTGAATTGTGTTTCTAGTATTCCCGATAAATACATTCTGAAAAGATGGACTAAAAAGGTTGTTGATGGTAGAAATGTGAAAGTTGCTTCTTTGTTCTATAACGTCGATGTCCCCTCTTCAATTTGGATTGTTGAGATTAGTAGAAAATTCCAAAGATTGATTGTTTCTAGTCAAGACAACAGTGTTGCTAGACAGTTTGGCGATGAAGCTGTCGAGAATGCAAAGAAAAAGGTTGAAGCTGAGATTGGGGAAGTAAACATTGAAGAGGTGCGGTGTTTCATCCTCAAGTGGTGTTGTACAAAATCCTTTAAGAAAGAGGTTGAAAGGTGACCGTAATAAAAGGAGGAGTAATGTTATCGAGAAGAAATACAGTATAGCAAGGGGGAGAAAGAGTGCTGCAAATAACGTTGCTTCAATTACAAAGGGCAGTGTACAATCTTTGGTTTTGGAAAATATATCGGAGATTGCTCAGGATGGATACCTTGTACATCCAAGTTCTGGGGGTTTACTGTTTGTTCATTTTAATAAGAGTTCAGATAACAATGTAGTTCTAGACTGAGATTGTGTTAATAGAACTGGTTAGCTTTTAAGCAGTGATGTGATGAACACAATGTGAACTATTCTTTTGCCTTTTATTAAAGAACTGGTTAATTTGAATTCTATGTTCATAATTTTTGATTTTTAAATTCACAAGTTTTGCACTCTATGTTCATAATATTTGTGCTTTTAGTTGGTCAAAATTGTAGAGCTATTCGTTCATAATGTCAAAGTTCTATGTTCAGAATTGTAGACCTGTATATTCATAAATTCATAACTGTAAATTCATAATTTCATTTGATAAATATAAATTCATAATTATATCTGTAAATTCATAATTATATAGGTTTATGTTCAGAATCTTAGAGAAGTATATTCATAATTTTTTAATTACATGTTCATAATCTCACAACTGTGAATTCATAATTTTTATAACTACATGTTTATAATCTCATAACTGTGAATTCATAATTTTATATCTACATGTTCATAATCTCACAACTATATATTCATAATTTCATATGTGTAAATTCATAATTATTAGAGGTTTATGTTCAGAATTTTAGAGCAGTATATTCATAAATTTGTAACTACATGTTCATAATCTCATAACTGTGAATTCATAATTTTATAACTACATGTTCATAATCTCAAAACTATATATTCATAATTTCTAATTATTTTTTTTCTTAAAACTACAGAAGTACATTTTGACAATTTCAAAACACTTTTATCCATAATTATAGAGTTAAATGTTCACACTATGTGAACGATGTGTTCATATTAATAGACATACATTCAAAAGAGCAGAAATATATGCTCACATTACATAACGCCAGATTGTCGGAATTAGGTGTCTACATTCATACCTTCCAAAAAAAGGTAGCTACATTCATAAGTTCAAAATTAAACATTAACAAAATCATTGCTTTCATGTTCACCAAGTTTATAGACCACAACAACACTCTACATTCATTTCTTTTTGGACACTTGCTTTACTGCCTTCATAACTGTGTGTTTTACGGTGTTCACACTCCATGTGATAATGTTAGCTGCATATTTAGCTCTCAGTTCACAAATGAAGTCAGCCTTCAAAAAAAAGAGGAAAAAAAAAAACATTAAATAATCAGTTTAATGAAATGTCAAAAAACAATTAAGAAAATGTAATGTATAACTAATATATTTTATACTCTTACATTTACACGAGTATTGCGCCTAAATCTAGGGGTCTATTTTTTTTGGAGTTCCTTTATACGTTTCCAGATGTCGCATGACATATATGCCACAGTCAGTGGCATTATCCATCTCTTTCCAGTGCATATATATCTACAAACTCTACAGGAATGCCATCTAATTTCCATAGCAGGGGCGAAGTTTCTGCTGCAAGGTATTCCTTGAATGCAATTAGCTGAACAAAAAAAATGTCAGTGTTCATAATGTTTTATAGTAAATATATAAGAAATGATAAGAGACTCAAGTTTTTGATCAAGTTACCAGTAAATGTGGGCAATCTTGATATTTGTCTACTTCTAAAACATCAAGGGGTAGGGATTTGTGTCTATAATTTGAATTGTCTTTGAAATGGTGTTGATGCAGACAACAAAATAGTGATATGTCGAAGCACAGGGAAAAATATCTAAATTTCAAGTATATATATATATATCTACTATACTAATAAGAGCCCAAGAGAGTTAGGCCTATAATGGGTAGAAAAAATGGCGGTCACAGATTTTAATCAAATGAATGGCTCAGATTGATTAAAAGACTGATCAGATTTAAATTTTACACTAAAATTTCCTAAAATACCCACACGCTGTTACTAATTCCGTTAAAATTTTAAGAATTGCCATTAGTTCACCGTTAACTTACTCATTGATTTCAATAAAAAAAAAGTCTTAGGTTCGAACCCCATCCCAATCAAATTTGGCATAATTAGTACTCTATTTTACTCTTATTAAATTATATAAATAATAATTTAGTAGTTACAACAAAAAATAATACATATGCATTTCTTTAATTTAGAATTATGTGTCCACAATGCCTTTATTCAAAAAAAAATTTATTCATTATCAATAAATTAAATAAGAGAAATAATTTTATTAGTTATATTGTCGTTATATTCAAATTTATTAATTAATTATATTCGCTACATTGTCCTTACAATGTCTTTATTCAGTGAAAAAAATTATTAATTATCAATAAATTAATTAAAAGAAATATTTTCATTAGTTATATTCTCTTAATTTTTCTCAAATGTAAAAATTTTTACATTCAAATTCATCAATTGATTATATTCACTACATTATCTATTATCTTTTTTGTGCACTATTTTTCTAATTAAATATCAAAGTTATAATACAAAATAATGCTATATATTTATTTACCAAGTATTTTATTAATACCATGAAAAAATTTAAAAAATATCATTAATAAAGCCAACCATATTAACTACTTGAAAGATTTTGTGACAAAGAGAGTATTCAAATCACACAACAAATTGAAGTGAGAACTACCTCACAATGTCCTTGTTTGACAATCAGCGGATTTGATTAGCGAATTTATTTAATTATTAACATTGGGTAGAAAAAATGACCGGCCAAATTATTAAATCAAATGAATGGTTCATATTGTTCAGGTTTTAATTTTTTTTCTTTTAAGATTTTCTAATTTATCCTTAATTATATGATTATCCATTTAACTTTTCCGTTAATTCACCGTTAGTCTAATTCTAATATTAAAGTCTAATATAGAATTATAACTACACCATTAATCTAATTCTAATATTAAAGTATTAATAGAACTTAACCACAAATCCTAATGTCGGAATCTCCTCAAACAATATTAGTATACATTTAATATTTTATGCCCTAATTTTTATTTGTTCTCCCTTATGTCCCGTATTTGGTTTCAACTATACCTATACAATTATTTTATTGACAATTATAATCAATCTTGACTATATTATCTTGCATTTGTAAACTTAGAATTACCTATTTAACTCGCACGGGCTTAGCTCAATGGTTTAGTGGGTAGTATTTGGGAGATTCCTTGTGCGTATCAACATTTGGCCCTGTCTGCTGAACCATTGAGTCACCGTGATTTACAACTTCCCACAATGCTCTGTCGGGTCGGATTGTGGGGGACCCTTGGGGTTGGGGACTCAACCTTTGGGAGAATAATTACCTATTTAAATACGCAAATTCAACCTTCAATTATCTATGCATGAACAATTTCAATATAATCCTGCCTTAATATACTTTAAAGTACTTATTTAACAAAAAAGAATTGGGCATTATCCTAATCGCGCAATGCGCGTAAAAAAACTAGTATATATATATCTACTATACTAATAAGAGCCCAAGAGAGTTAGGCCTATAATGGGTAGAAAAAATGGCGGTCACAGATTTTAATCAAATGAATGGCTCAGATTGATTAAAAGATTGATCAGATTTAAATTTTACACTAAAATTTCCTAAAATACCCACACACCGTTACTAATTCCGTTAAAATTTTAAGAATTGCCGTTAGTTCACCGTTAACTTACTCATTGATTTCACTAAAAAAAAAGTCTTAGGTTCGAACCTCATCCCAATCAAAGTTGGCATAATTAGTACTCTATTTTACTCTTATTAAATTATATAAATAATAATTAGTAGTTACAACAAAAAATAATACATATGCATTTCTTTAATTTAGAATTATGTGTCCACAATGCCTTTATTCAAAAAAAATATTCATTATCAATAAATTAAATAAGAGAAATAATTTTATTAGTTATATTGTCTTTATTTTTCTTCAATATAAAAAAATTCTTTATATTCAAATTTATTAATTGATTATATTCGCTACATTGTCCTTACAATGTCTTTATTCAGTGAAAAAAAATTTATTAATTATCAATAAATTAATTAAAAGAAATATTTTCATTAGTTATATTGTCTTTATTTTTCTCAAATATAAAAATTTTTACATTCAAATTCATCAATTGATTATATTCACTACATTATCTATTATCTTTTTTGTGCACTATTTTTCTAATTAAATATCAAAGTTATAATACAAAATAATGCTATATATTTATTTACCAAGTATTTTATTAATACCATGAAAAAATTAAAAAATATATAATTAATAAAGCCAACCATATTAACTACTTGAGAGATTTTGTGACAAAGAGAGTATTCAAATCACACAACAAATTGAAGTGAGAACTACCTCGCAATGTCCTTGTTTGACAATCAGCGGTTAGCGTTAGCGGATTTGACCAGCGAATTTATTCAATTATTAACATTGGGTAGAAAAAATGACCGCCAAATTATTAAATCAAATGAATGGTTCATATTGTTCAGGTTTTAATTTTTTTCTTTTAAGATTTTCTAATTTATCCTTAATTATATGATTATCCATTTAACTTTTCCGTTAATTCACCGTTAGTCTAATTCTAATATTAAAGTCTAATATAGAATTATAACTACACCATTAATCTAATTCTAATATTAAAGTCTTAATAGAACTTAACCACAAATCCTAATGTCGGAATCTCCTCAAACAATATTAGTATATATTTAATATTTTATGACCTAATTTTTATTTGTTCTCCCTTATGTCCTGTATTTGGTTTCAACTATACTTATACAATTATTTTATTGACAATTATAATCAATCTTGACTATATTATCTTGCATTTGTAAACTTCGAATTATCTATTTAACTCGCACGGGCTTAGCTCAATGGTTTAGTGGGTAGTATTTGGGAGAAGAGACCAAGGTTTGAACCTCGGCAGCGGCAGTGCGGGAATTATGTCCAAAGTGGGCAGATTCCTTGTGCGTATCAGCATTTGGCCCTGTCTGCTGAACCATTAAGTCACCGTGATTTACAACTTTCCACAATGCTCTGTCGGTTCGGAGTGTGGGGGGCCCTTGGGGTTGGGACTCAACCTTTGGGAGAAGAATTACCTATTTAAATACGCAAATTCAACCTTCAATTATCTATGCATGAACAATTTCAATGTAATCCTGCCTTAATATACTTTAAAGTACTTATTTAACAAGAAAGCAATTTCAATATAATCTTGCCTTAATATACTTTAAAGTACTTATTTAACAAAAAAGCATTGGGCATTATCCCAATCGCACAATGCGCGTAAAAAACTAGTATATATACTAATAAGAGCCCAAGAGAGTTAGGCCTATAATGGGAAGAAAAAATGGCGGTCAAATTTTTTAATCAAATGAATGGCTCAGATTGATCAGATTTTAATTTTTTCCTTGAGATTTCCTAATTTATCCTTAATGAATATGATTATCCTTTAACTTTTCCGTTAAATATTATCTTTTCCGTTAGTTTCTGTTAGTTCACCGTTAACTTACTCATTGATTTCAATAAGAAAGGTCTTAGGTTCGAACCTCATCCCAGTCATGTTGGCATAATTAATTAGTACTCTATTTAGAATTATGTGTCTACAATGTCTTTATTCACAACAAATTATTCATTAACAATAAATTAAATAAGACAAATAATTTCATTAGTTATATTGTCTTTATTTTTCTCCAATATAAAATTTCTCTACATTCAAAATTGAAATTCATCAATTGGTTATATTCGCTACATTGTCCCTACAATGTCTTTATTAAAAAATTATTCATTATCAATAAATTAATTAAGAGAAATAATTTCATTAGCTATATTGTCTCTATTTTTCTCCAATGTAAAAATTCTTTACATTCAAATTCATCAACTGATTATATTCACTACATTGTCTATTATCTTTTTTGTGTACTATTTTTTAATTAAATATCAAAGTTATAATACAAAATAGTGATATATATATTTTTTTATTCACTACACAAACACTTCCTTTAGTATTTTGATTTTTGGGTTACATCGTATTTTCAATCGTCCAATATATTTGGGTTACATTATAATTAAAATTTTTAAATTTTTACTACATCTAAATTCCTTAAATTATGAATTTCTTTATCTATAATAATTTATTAAACAATAATAGTTGAACTAAATGAACACTTAGCAAAACACCTAAAGGACTAGTACTGTTGATTCATTCATTGATCTTGTATATATGTGCATTCATTAAATATATTAGAACCCTTTGCAACAAAAATACTTGTTACTATTTAAAAACAAATTAGTAACAATTATAATGAATCTCCTATATTACATTGTATTCATATACTATGAATTACATATTTAAATAAACAAATTAAACATTAAATTACTTATGTTGAACTTCTCATGTATAATCTTGGATTGATATACTTTCAAATATTTATTTAATTATAAACATTTGGTAGAAAAAATGACCGTCAAATTATTAAATCAAATGAATATATAGTTCAGATTGTTCAGATTTTAATTTTTCCTTGAGATTTTCTAATTTATCCTTAATTATATGATTATCCAAACCGTTAACTTTTCCATTAAGTACCGTTAATTCACCGTTAGTCTAATTCTAATATTAAAGTTTAATATAGAATTATAACTACAACATTAATATAATTCTAAGAGAAAGTTACACTTTTGGTCCTGTGACTATTGTGGGCTTGTTAATTTCAGTACTCGACTTTAAAAACTAACAATTTAGTCCCGTAACTATGCAATTTTTAACACATTTGGTCCTCCCGACCAAATCACCGGTCAAATGTTGCCGGAAAACGTAAACCTTTTTTAAATTATTTACTCATAGGGGTAAAACGGTCATTTTCTTTTAACTTCCTTCACCTGTTGACCGGAACTGCAGCGAGACACCCGGAGGCGATGAACATGGAGACGTCGCAGCCGTCGACGAAGCAGAGGCAGAGGGTGGCGGCGGCGATGGTGGAGAAACGACGAGAACAAAGGCTGTCCAGGTGTCTCGCTGCAATTCCGGCCGACAACTACTGTGTTCTTCATTGAGAGTTGTCTCTGACACCAAATACTCAGAACCGGAACAACTCTCTCTACCCTCCTCTTCATTCCCATACCCAACAACAAAATAAACTTTTTCTTAAAGCTTTTCAGCACAGGTCTCCATCTTTTCATCAAGAAAACAAGATGCCTTTTTATATTATTTTGTTAATTTCACAAGTCGCCGGAAGAACAATAAGCAGAGTTGCTCACCACAATGCCATCAAATTGATGCCTTTTTTACCCAAACACATTGTTCACCTTGGCCTTGTGATACAGATTATTGCGACGCCATTTGAGAGAAATACTGATCGGTCGGCAATGGATTATTTTAAGTCGGGGAAGACTCTTATGCTTTATTATTTAAACAGATTTTTCTGATTTGGTTAGAAAATTTCAATATTTAATAATTTAATTACTTTAACTATTTTCTTTATTATTACTTTGAGAAATTGAATTGGTCTGGCCAATTGCTTTTATGAGGTATACACACATACCACTGTGGACGTATTTTTTCGAAGAAGGATGAAGAAGAAAGAAGAAGAAGGAAGAACATAGAATGACCGATTTACCTCAGAATTAAACAAATTAAAATAGAATTAAAAGATTCCTGCGATATTTGGCCGGTGATTTGGTCGGGAGGATCAAATGTGTTAAAATTGCATAGTTACGGGACTAAATTGTTAGTTTTTAAAGTCAAGTACTGAAATTAACAAGCCCACAATAGTCACACGACCAAAAGTGTAATTTTCTCTAATTCTAATATTAAAGTCTTAATAGAACTCTAACCACAAATACTACTGCCGGAATTTCCTCAAACAATAGTAGTATATATTTAATATTTTATGCTTTAATTTTTATTTGTTCTCTCTTATGTCCCGTATTTGGTTTCAATCATACCCATACAATTATTTTATTGACAATTATAAACTATATTATCTTGCATTTGTAAACTTAGAATTACCAATTTAAATACACAAATTCAACATTCAATTATCTATGCATAAACAATTTCAATATAATCTTGCCTTAATATACTTTAAAATACTTATTTAAGAAAAACATTGGGCATTTTCCCAATCGCGCAATGCGCATAAAAAACTAGTATATATATAAGGAAGAATTAAAGTGTTGTTAGTCTTTTTGGATGTAATAAATAAAAATTGAGTGTGAGTAATAGAAATTACCAAATTTGCATCACTGATGTCAAGATTGCAAAATCTTGTTATTTCATAACGCAACCTGTCATTGAAATTTTTCTTCTTTTTCTCTAGTGGAAGATCCTTCATCCACTTATCAACTGGGTCAATTTGCAGCTATGGAAAAAATCATGTATTAACACTAAGATTATCGATAATGTAGATTCACAAATTCAGAAATGACTATTCAAAAGTTGACAACTCTGTATTCAGAATTTTTAGAATATACATCCAGAATTATTGAGATTTACATTCTCAATTTCATAACTATATAACCATAGAACTTTTAATGTAAATTAAAATTTAAAAAATAGTTTGTTGCAAATCATAACACACTTACATGTATTGATAAGCTGAAGTAGATGCACTTTGGTTGCCCAGTGCTCGTTGTGTGTTGAGAATTGTAAGACGCAATGACCATACATCAAGTAAGTTGCTGTCAACCTTACCAGTGCTCAGTGTGTGGAAGTGACTTCTTGTCAAATAGAAGTCATCAGAGCAGAAAAGTATCTCACTATAACACAAAATAAATAAATAAATAAATAAACAAATAAATTCATGCTAATACATTTTAAATATTCAAGTATTTAGTTTAGATTGAAACATACTCTGATGGATAATCACTAGAAACATCCAGGAATGCATAGTTGGATATGATTTTTTATCTAACAGTTGCATTGTGGACAAACTGTTCATTCTTAGTCCAGAAAGGTGACCTTAGATTCAGCGGGATGTTTTTGAATCTTCTAGTTGGCCTCTTTCGGACAGTCACATCTTCAACATCAAGTTCACTGTCTTGCAATGCACTGTGTTTACATATAATGAAGGTAGTCAGTTAATAATAACATAATATAATACTAAAAATTTACTAATCATATATTAATAATTTCATATCAATATAATCATAATTTCATAAATGCAAATTCATAATGTTAGAGCTCTATGTTCATAATTTTATAGCTCTATATTCAGAATTTTAGAGAATTATATTCGTAATTTCATAATTGTAAATTAAAAAATCCATAACTGTACACTCATAATTTGACAACTGTATATCCATAATCTCATAGCTCTATGTTCATAATCTTAAAGCACAATATTTTATAATTTGATAAATGTAAATTCATAATTTCATAACTTCATATTCATAATTTAAATACTGCAAACTCATAATTGTATATTAAAAATGAGGCTAAAAATCTTGATCTTAAACATACATAATTATATTAGGGTGTGTTTGGAAATCCGGAAAATGATTTCTGGAAATCATTTTCCGGGTTTTTGGTGTTTGGCTAAGGAAGGAAAAGAGAAGTCAAAGGAAAATAAGTTGGGGTCAATGGAAAATGACTCCCCCCCCCCCCCCCCCCCCCCCCCCCTAAAAAAAAAAGGGAAGTCATTTTCCAAGTTCTCTACGCTCATCAGTCATCGCACGCCTATTCTCTCTGCGACTTTGCCATCTCCTCACGCCGCTTCTCTTTCACCTTCTTCCAACTTGCCGGGCCGGAAACCAGTCGGCGAAGACTCAGGCACCATATCTCAACCATATTCAACGACCGAGATCTCTGGTCATGCTTTTGGGATTCGCCGGGGTCGGAATCATCATCGTCGTGGTCACCATGGGTGGTGGCGGAGACGACGAGGAAGAGGAGGAATGCCGTAAGAGATGAAATCGAGGCCTTATTGGAGAAGAAATCGAAGTTGTGTTTCATAACCCCATTTCAAGAGCAAAACGCAGGCCCTGGGATTGCAAATCGTCTGCTTTTAATTTCCTTCTTTGCTGATAAAATATTTTTAGCATTCAATTCAAGTATTGAGTGTTTTTTTTTTTTTTTTTTTTTTTTTTTTTTTTTTTTTTTTTTTTTTTTTTTTGCAGATGAAAAGGTGTGTTGTTGGTGGCAATCCAGTGAGATCTTCAATATTGAAAAGAAAGGGCAAGACAACATTTTCCCAGAATTGGGAGACTTGGAAGGAGAAGGGAAAGTAGTGGTAGTTCTGGGAGGAGCTGAATTTGTATTATAATGTGTTGGATGAGAGAAAGGATTTGTTTATGATCACTTAGCAGACTGGGTCTGGAAGCTTTCCATCACAAATTAATTTTTTTTTTTGGAAATTGCAAATTAAATTTTAAGAGTGAATTCCATTTTTGGTCCTACTGTTATAGGGGCATTTCCAATTTTAGTGCATCTTAATTTTTTTTGCCACTTTATAACCACTATTATTGAATGTGTTCCACTTTTAGTCCCACCGTAAGTATTTTCATCAAGAGGCCGTGTAATCTAGGGTTATTTTGACCTTTCTTCTCATCCAAGACTATGTTTGACTAAAGAAATGAGAACATTAAACCTAAAACCTAAGAAACCTCGCTGGCCCATGTTGGAACGAACGAAACAATGTAGCTTTGGTTTCCCATTCTCGTTTTTCGAAGAGCCATCTTCGAATATCGGAGGAGGAGGACGAAACGCCTGGAATAAAAGAGAAGAGACAAACATAAAAAGACCAAAATACCCTTTGATTATACGGCCTCTTGATCAAAATATTAACGGTGGACTAAAAGTGGAACACATTCAATAACAGTGGTTGTAAAGTGGCAAAAAAAATTAAAGTGGACTGAAATTGAAAACGCCCCTATAACAGTATGACCAAAAATGGAATTCACTCAAATTTTAATTAAACAAAGTAATGAAAATGTTTGATTATACCATTCAAAAAATTTTCCGGAAAATGAACCAAACACATAAAGACAGTTTTCTGATGTACAACCAAACACGGGAAAGGAAAATGTTTTCCGAAAAATAACTCATTTTCCAGAAGTCATTTTTCTTCTTTCCAAACGGACCCTTAGTTTACCTGTCAACATCATCAAGCTCAGAAGCAGGGGTAGTAGCATCAGTAGGTTGGTTGAATGGCACCCTAACAAGAGGAGTTCTTTCTTGGTCTTCAGAGGATGAAACAGCAGCACCACCTCTAGTTTTCTCAACCAGGCCATCCAACTGTTGTTCCTCCAATGTGCTCTGTCTGGCTGGTCGCTTATGCAATGGTACTGGGGTTAGAGATATCCTTAGATCAAAGGACGGAGCTTCGATCTCCATTTGCTTGTTTGTCTTCTGGAAGGCGTCCACCAAAGCATCGACTACTGCTGTGAAACTCTCTTGGCTAAAGAAAATGTCGTCAAGCTGTGAGGAGGTTGGTGTCGAAGAGGTTTCCATTGTGCTAGCCACAATAAGCATGCCAGAAATCCCAGAGAAGGCTGTCCTCATAACATCTACAGGTGCCCCTTGCTTCCCAATTGCAGCCATTGCCTCTCCAAATTCTAAGACATTGACTGTAAGCTTTTGTAGCACTTGGGTAACTCTATCAACACTTGAAGGTGGCACACAGATTGGGGGAACTCTTTGATCAGCATCAGGGTTAGCAGTGCAATCAACAACAGATGCAGCAGCAGGCTTCTCTATCATTGGGATAACTTTTCCCTTCCCAAACCCACCAGCCTTCCTCTCCGCAGAAAATCTCCTCCTTACAAGCTTAGAGGTCCATGCAATAAGTGTGGGGTATGTCCTGTCAACCTTCATCCCTTTGAATTGGACCCGATCGAAGTAGAATAACTACAATTTTGGAAAAAACATGGGTAAAAAAAAAATACCCGAATTGTAAATTCATAATTTCATAACTATATATTCATAATTTGATAACTGTATATCCATAATCTCAGAGCTATATGTTCATAATCTTAGGGCACAATATTCATAATTTGACAACTACATATTCATAATATCATAACTGCAAATTCATAATTTCAAAGAACCATGTTCACAATTGTATAACTATATATTCATTAATCCATAAGTGAACATTCATAATATAACAACTGTAATTTCATAATTTCATAACTATATATTCATAATTTGATAATTATATATCCATAATCTCACAGCTATATGTTTATAATCTTAGAGCACAATATTCATAATTTGATAAATGTAAATTCATAATTTGATAACTACATATTCATAATATCATAACTGCAAATTCATAATTTTCAAAGAACCATGTTCACAATTGTATAACTTTACATTCATAAATCCATATTTGAACATTCATAATATAAAAACTGTATATCCATAATCTCAGAGATTTATTGCCAAAACTACAACGCTATATATTAACAACTTCACAACACTTTTAACCATAAATTAATAAACCTATATTCACAATTTCATAATTATATATGCATAATATCATAACACTGTATTCAAAGTCAGATCATCACTAAACACAATGAATTTAGTAAAGACAAGAATTTACCAGAATGAATGCCATTGGTCCAATGAAGAAACGCTCAGGCTTTTTAACCTTCTCCTCAATGGATCTAATAAGGGACTTGTATGTGTAGCTACACCAGTTGTAGTTTTTGATCTCCCCAATGTTGATCAAGGAGTTGATGACTCTGAAGTTGCAGTTCCGTGATTGGTATCCTCGCATCATGCATGAAACCGTTAATACCATAAAGTCTCTTTTAAACTCATCACCATAATCTCCCCGGCTCACAATCACAGCTCCCATTTTAGTTGTTATTGGTGAACCAATCCTAACCCCCACCTATTCCTCCAAGCACGTAAGACAGCTTTGTACTCAGGTGTTGAATTATTTTCATTTTTTGGGGCCACTTCAACCTCCTTTTGACCCCGGGGGATGCCTAATGTGTACTCTATGTCCTCCTCTTGAACATGAAGCTTATCATCCTCCAATATGAATTCAGACTTGCAAACATCAAAGTTCATGATTAAATACTGCACCAACTGCGACTCATTTGTGCACAACTGGAGTTGCAAGAGGGATCCAAAGCCAATATCCGTGACAGCTTGTTTTTGCTATGGCGTTAGCCCCTGTACAAGTTGAAACATTATTTTTGGGCCCATCCGTGTGTTAAAATACAGAGAATCTTCATCATCACCCCCTTTTTCTTCGTCTTGTTGTATTTGTTCTGGTTGTTTGGCTGTCTGTTTTCCTTTCCTATCATTCATTTTTTTGGTTCTCTGTTCTCTGGCAGTATCCTCGGTGATTTGCTGCTCACATTGTGGTTGTGATATTTCAGCAGATTGTGAATTTAAAATGGCTCGTGTGGTTCTTCTTCATTTCTTCCATTGTTCAACCTGCATTGCAGTGCTTTGTTGTGCAGGATGTGGTTCTAAGGGCTCAGCACCTTGTGAACCTAAGACCACCTTTGTTACTCTCCCTCGTGTCCTTTTCTGTTGAACTTCCATTTGTATTTTCTTTAGAGTAGGATCTTCGTGTCCATTGTTGACATAAAAAATGTTAGAATGCTGACTTTATATATAACAAAGTACAATAAAGAAGGAAGTTAAAATGATTTTGATGGAAATATAATCTTTTTGTAGGAGGGGGATGGGGAATGCCAAATAAATCCAGCTATTCTCTAAAAAACGAATAACATGTCTATCCATTTACAGAGTGATGTATTCATAATTATGAACATTTAGTTATAACATTATGAACTCTATGTTCACAATTATAAATCCACATATTCACAATGTGAAAATCTACATATTCATATTGTTTGTGCTACATATTCATAATGATATAACTCTATATCCATAATCTTATGACTGTGTATACACATTGTTCAAATTACAGAGTTCCATATTCATAATGTTTGTACTATACGTTCATAATCTTATAAACACACATCCATAATCTTATTACTCTGTATTCACATTGTTCAAATTTCAGAGTTCTACATTCATAATGTTCATACTATATATTCATAATGATATAACCACACATCCATAATATCATAACTCCATATTTCACAAAATTTATGAACATTCACACATTTTTTGAAGGTATATTTATAATTTTTAAACTCTATATTCATAACATTTTGAACTATATGTACAGAATATTACGATTTCAAAACCCTATTTCAAAATCATAAAATGTATACAGAATGTACGTTTTTATGTTCTATAAACCCTACCTTAAGAATGTAAGATACTTAATACCTGTATGGTGATGAAGTCAAGTAGCTTTGACGACCGGAGATAAGTGAGAGAATGGTGAAAATGGAGTACGAGAACAGTGAGTATGGTGATGGAATCTGTGTTGATGAACTAAGAGAATGGTGAAAGTCGATCACGAGAACATCGAGAATTGATGATGGAGACAGTGTTGATGAGAACTGGAGATTATGGTGAAAATGGATGAGAACAGAGAGAATGGAAGACGAAGAAGCTTGTGCAAGAAGCTTGATCGCGTATATATAACCGCGAAAATGAAAATAGCGACTTGTAGTCGCGTTGTAAAAAAAAAAATTTGATTGGTGGAGGTTAATGGTGCCAATTACGGCACCGTTACTCCATTAAATTAATACGTCGTCGTTTGGAGCCGTGTTCACAATCCTTTGTGAACACGGTTCCATAGCATAACGATTGGTCGAAGGAGCAAGGTCAATATAGCTGATGAATGTCTTAAACTCATGCTTTTTCCTTTCATATTTTGGTATTTTTACTTGTTAATCATAATATTATGGAGTCAATTTGGTCACTTATGGAATGATTGTTTGTGCTTAGGTGACTTGACAAGAAAATGATGTTTTGAGCCAAACATTGAGCTATTTGACCAAAATTTAAATTCATTATAGCATGGGTTTTTTTTTTTTTTTTGTGAGGCAAAATGAAGAGAAGAAGATTGAACAACATTCTTTCATGTGCCAAATATTTGTGCCTTAGTTGTCGCAATGTTATAGGCAATTCAATGCAAAGGTAAAGAAAAAGATAGTAAGGTGGCATTTCTCGCCCAAATTGGCGATGTCTCAGTATTTTGACCATATCTTCGCGTAGGAGTGTCCGAATCAAGTGATTTTTTTTTTTTGAAAACGAATCAAGTGATTATTGTGCCATTGGAAAACCAACTTGAAGGGCTACAACTTTGATGAAGACCACAAAGACTAATTCAAAGGTTTCAATGGTGAAAAAATTAGCCTAGAAGGCAGGTTTTGTGCACAGAAATTATGCTTGGTGAGCACGGGTCCAGGCACACCCGTGCCCACAAGGCAGTGTGCCTTCAATTCTGGGCATGGGTATAGCTACATCCGTGCCCGTACCGGTGGCCAACCACTGCAACTTTTGACAGCACATTTTGACCCGTTTAAAAGGGGATTTCTTCTACCCAAAAACAGATCTTTCATTTCCCTTTCACTTCCTAGTTAGGGTTAGCTTTAGAATAGCTTAGATTAGTGGATATTTGTGGTTCCTTTCCATTTTCAAGCTCAAGACTCCTTGTAATCTTAGATTTCAAAGCTCAATAGAGAAGTTCTTCTTATTCATCTCTTTCATTTGATTTTCATTTATGCTTTTAATTACTTCTTTAATATTGTGTATATATTGTTATATTATGAGTAGCTAAGTGTTTTGGGACTAGGATTTGGTTTGATTTCTTGCTATTGATGCCTATATGAGTTGTATTACATAAGGGGAACTATTTGGGTGTTCTAGGGTTAGTTGTGTGAATTGAGTTTATTGTAAAATTGTGTATAATTGTTATATCCTAATTATATGCTTTATTTGGAGTGTGTTTGTTGCTACAAGAGTAGAGCTTGTACACTAGCCATACATTCACACACTTAATGACCAATATGAGAGTATTTTGGGTGTTAAGGAGAATCTATGCCTTGTGTTCTTGTTTGGGCATCCTTGGGTTGAATTGCCATGAGAGTGGAGTTCCAGGTGAGGTTGCAAGTCCAAATAGCTACGAGAGTGGTCTTTGGACACTTTTGTCCATCTCACTTACCCTATTCCTTATTTTAATTTCCTAATAATCCTTAGTACAATATTTGGCATCTTAGCTTGAATCAACCAAGGACCGATCATTTGTTTTACTTGTCTTATTTGCTATTTGCTAAATCATATCAAACCAACTTATTAACGATAAGCCTAGCTAACTAGCTTGATAAGGATAGTTTTAACTTGTGCTTAACTCCACTTTGCATCAATTCTAACATTACAAGAGTCATCTCCAATGGAACGATATCTAAACCGTATACTGTAATTTGATACTTGATAGATGTCTGAAAACTCGTCCTTATCAATAGAAATCCCCCCCCTCTCTCTCTCTCTCTCTCTCTCTCTCTCTCTCTCTCTCTCTCTCTCTCTCCCTCCATCCCTCTCCCTCTCCCTCCCCCTCCCCCTCCCCCTCCCCCTCCCCCCCTCCCCCTCCCCTCCCTCTCTCTCCTCTCTCTCTCTCTCTCTCTCTCTCTCTCTCTCTCTCTCTCTCTCTCTCTCTCTCTCTCTCTCTCTCTCTCTCTCTCTCTCTCTCTCTCTCTCTCTCTCTCTCTCTCTCTCTCTCTCTCGTATCAATTATAAAAATACACAATTGAACATCCAATCACCTAAAAAATCACATTGCATGTCTAGATGGTAACATGCTGAAAGTACTAATTGCACATTGTTTACAAGTTTTAAAGTCTAATTGCACTTTTTGCAAATTTAATAATTTAATTGTTTTTTTTTTCAGTTAAGCAGACTATAATGCTACTAGTTCAAAAGCTTATTTGACCATTTTTCTAGTTTTTACATCTAATAATATTAAATGACATACTTTACTGCTAATATTAAAATGAGAGTATATAATTTCATCAAATATGAAATGCGTTTATAAGAGTACTTAAGAATTTAAAATTTTACATTATTATAAGTTACAACGATGTATAAGTGTATATCTTACAAAAGTTGTATCATATACCTTACAAGTTGTATTTTTTTTTTGTATTTATTTTTAATTTTGAGTGACAAGAGAAACTCGTAGTATTTCCCCATAGTATGTACTAGGTAATCGCGTTCACATGTAAGAGCTCATAAATTTCATTAGGAAGATTATATGCAAAAAAAATTATCTAAAATAGTATCAAATTCGAAAATCATGCTTTATGCATTATATATGTACAACTTTTGAGAAACGTTATGTTATTATAAAATTTCCTTTATAAAGTTTTTTAAAATTATTGCAATTATATTGCGTTGACAAACAAGAGATTAGACTGGACACAATATTTTTAAATACTCTCTCTCCCCAGAAGAAGAACACAGAGGCAATATACTCCCAAATAGTCTATTGATGTATGCCTTCTCAGTTTTGGTTACATAATCTGCCGATCTGTGTTATCTTTCTGCTTTCCTTCCAGGATAAACAAGACTGCCTCCAATATCTTAGAAAGAAATGAGGGAAAAACAGACAGAAAGGGAAGAAATTAGATAAGAAATGGGAGAACTTGTAGAAGAAATGAAGGGAAAACAGACATCAAATTCATTCAACATATCTTGTCTGAATACAAACACTGGAATATATGTTAGACTTAAATATATCACATGCATCATAATATGTGACACAGGGTCATACTAACCTCCAACCATAGTTCTTGAGTCGATGACGGTTGAACGATCCGGACTGCTGCAGAGATAACGCGAGTGTTTTGTCTCTCACTTTACTCAGCTCTCTCTAGATGGTGTATGAGGTATGTAGTGTGAATAGTGAGAGGACTAGTGACCTTATATAACCACTGACCATCATTGTGGTTGTATGTTTTTAGGTCTCTAAAGCCTAACCAGACTCTTAATCATAATGGTAGTCTAGCTATTAGGTTATTAGTGTCACACCACATATCAAATACTTAATATTATCATAACTTATCATAATGTTATAATAATTATAATAATGATATAACAGGAAAACGTTACATTCGCCCACTTAGTGCAAACACTAGCACTCAATAACGGAAAAACACCAACCATAATGATATGTTCTCATTAGCGCGAGTAGTATCCATTATGATCAAATGCAAACTGCCATTGAGCACTTAATTAGGAAACAAAACCTAATGAAATAAACCCTATGTTTATTCCAAGTCCAACTGAAGTACATTTTCTCAGCAATATAAAGCAAATGAAGGTGTACACTTAATTAAGAAAAATGTCTGAATGCCAAAGAATTTTATTGAAACTGAATGTATATATACAAATTACAAAGTGGGCGAAAGTCCCATTTTCTGAACCAGATCTTTGAATTTATATGGAGGCATGCCTTTAGTCAAGGGATCTGCTAACACCAACTCAGTATGAATGTGTTCAATGAATACAATTTTATTTTTGACACGCTCCCTAATTGCTAAGAACTTGATTTCGATGTGCTTAGTTCGACTTCCACTTTTGTCGTTCTTAGCTAGGAAGACTGTAGTTGAGTTGTCACAGTAGACTTTTAATGGTTTAATATAGAATCCATAATTCTAAGCCCAGAGATAAAATTCTTTAGCCAAACACCCTATGAAGTAGCTTCGAAACAGGAAACGAACTCAGCTTCCATGGTAGAAGTAGCTATTAAGAACTGTTTAACACTTCTACATGAGATAGCCCCACCGGCCATAATAAAGACGCACCCTAAAGTTGATTTTCGAGAATCAACACAGCCAGCGAAGTCCGCGTCTGAATAACCGACAACATCTAAGTTTTCTGTCTGCCTAAACCCAAGCTTGTAACCTCTGGTTCCTTTGGGATACCTTAGAAACCTCTTTACAGCTCTCCAATCCGCTTGCCCCGGATTGTGCTGGTAACGACCGAGCATTCCAACCGCAAAAGCAATTTCCGGCCTTGTATAGACTTGAATATATCCAAGACATCCAACTATTGCAGCATAAGGGATGTTCTTCAGGGATTCTTTCTCCAAATCATTTTTCGTACATTGGTCCAAACTGAATTTATCCCCCTTAACTATGGGAGCAACGTTTGGTGAACAATTTTGCATATGAAATCTCTCTAAAACTTTGTTTATATAGGTTTCTTGAGATAAAACTAGTATACCCCGGGACCTATCTCTATGAATTTTAATTCCAATCACATAAGAAGCATCACCCATATCCTTCATATCAAAGTTTTTAGAAAGAAATTTTTTCACATCACGAAGCATCCCCTTATCATTGGCGGCAAGTAAGATGTCATTCACATATAAAACAAGAAAGTAAATTTTATTCCCACTCTCACCTTGTGGTATATACAATTATATGAGCGATTTTCAACAAAACCAAATGAAGAAAATACCCATCGAACTTGATATACCATTGACAGGAGGCTTGTTTTAAACCGTATATGGATTTCTTAAGCCTACAGACTAAATTCTCACCACCCCTAGAAAAGAAACATTCAGGTTATTTCATATAAACCTCCTCTTCTAGATCACTATTAAGGAAAGCGGTTTTCACATCCATTTGCTGCAACTCAAGATTAAAATGTGCAACTAATGCAGAATGATCCGAAGTGAATCTTCGATACAGGAGAAAATGTATCCTTGTAATCGATTCATTCTTTTTGAGTAAATCCCCTGGCAACAAGCCGGGCCTTGTATCTCTTAATGTTGCCTAATGAGTTTCTTTTACTCTTAAAGACCCATTTACAGCCAATGGCCTTGGCCCCATTAGGCAACTCAACAAGATCCTAAACTCCATTGTCCTTCATGAAATTCATTTCATCCTTCATGGCTTCTAACCATAAGTCAGACTGTGCACAATTTGTGGCTTGAGAGAATGTTTCAGGATCATTTTCGGCCCCTATGTCAGATTCAGATTCTGGCTGGTACGAAACATAATAACTAGGAACTGTTGATCACCTTATCCGAGTAGACCATCTTAAGGTTGGACCCCCATCACCTTGTACAGGCTGCCGGGCAACTACCTCTTTAGGAACCGGTGGCAGTTCTTGAATTGGTTCAGTCTGCAACGGCTCAGAATCTTGCTGTATATCCTGAGTTGGTTCAACCATTGGTTCGAAATCTAGTTCAGGCGGTTGCTGTAAGTCCTGAACTGGTTTTTCCAAAGGTTGAGTCATAACAGTTTGTAGAACCTCAACGGTAGGTGGTATATCTGCAGGCGGAACTAAAGGAGCACTACGAATAAGTATAACCCCACCAGATGACGTAGAAGGTTGAGAGTTAGTTTGATCGAAGGAAGGAACTAAGTCCTTAAACCGATCACTCCCACTAATCAAGTCATCTTCAAGAAATTTAGCATTCCTTGATTCCACTATCCTAGTAGTATGAGATGGACAATAAAACCTATAACCCTTAGAAAATTGTGCATACCCAATAAAGAAAACACTAATCGTCCTTGGGTCAAGTTTCTTCTTGTGTGGGTTATATATTCTCACCTCAGACGGACATCCCCAAACACGCATATGTTGCAAACTCGGTTTCCAACCTTTGAATAACTCAAACGGTGTCTTAGGGACAGTCTTGGTTGAAACACGGTTTAATATATACGTTGTCGTCTTAAGTGCTTCATCCCACAATGACTTTGGAGGCTTAGAGTTGCTAAGCATGCTCCGCACCATATCCAGAAGGGTCCGATTTCTTCTTTCAGCTACACCATTTTGGTCCGGAGAACCAGGCATGGTGTATTGGGCAACATTCCCATGCTCTTGAAGAAACTTAGCAAATGGACCAGGTGCTTGTCCATTCTCAGTATATCTACCATAGTATTCACCACCCCTATCAGACTTAACTATGTGTATTTTCCAGTTATATTGGTTTTCAACTTCAGCTTTAAATGACTTAAAGGCATCCAATGCTTCATGTTTATGATGAAGTAAATACACATAGGAAAATCTTGAGAAGTCATCAATAAAGGTGATGAAATATTTCTGATCAGGTATTGTCATATCAGGACAACATATGTCAGCCTGAATAATTTCCAACAACGTTGAACTTCTATTGGCACCTTTCTTTGACTTGTTTGTCTGCTTACCCTTAATGCAGTCAATGCAAGTCTCAAAGTCAGTATAGTCTAGAGTAGAAAGTACTCCACCCTTTACCAACCTTTTAATACGCTCAATGGAGATATGTCCTAATCTCCAATGCCACAGCATTGGGGAATTGTCGTTAATACTGCACTGTTTGGTGCCGTTTTGAACATGTAAAGAATTGTAAACTGAATCATTCTTTAATTTAAGACAGAAAAGACTATCAAACAATGTACAAGTACCAACACAAGTAGAATTACGAAATAACTTGAAATTATTGGTATTAAATTCAAAAGAATATCCGAAGGGTACAAGTCTAGAAATTGAAACTAAGTTCCTTGAAAAGGTAGGAACATAAAATGTCTTTTCTAACGTCAATACAAAACTATTGTCCAAAACTAAAGTGCAAACTCCGACAGCTTCTACTGGTGATGCAATCTTATTTCCAGAGAAGATGCTACACTCAGTTCTTGACGGCTGTCTCAGTTTTGCCATATCTTGCAAAGAGTTTGCAATGTGGATTGTTGAACCGAAGTCAACCAACCAGGAATTAGTATTAACTTCTGACATATTAGATTCGAAACAAACAAAAGAAGAGGAAATGTTACCTTTTTGGGACATCCATTTTTTAAACTTGATACAATATTTCTTCATGTGTCCCTTCTTTTTGCAAAAGAAACACTTTTGTATCTTCTTAATGTCTGCTTTAGGGGTTATTTTCCCTTTAGCAGCAATGGTAAGTCCCTTAAGCTTTCCAGACTTTCTCTTAGGCCTTGTTGTGGCCATTAAAGGACTTTCCCCAAGCTCAGTCGTAAGCCGTGTTTCCTCTTGACTACACATGGTAATCAATTCATTTATAAACCATTCTTCCTTATGTGTATTATAGGAAATTTTAAATACGCTATATTCCTGAGATAGGGTATTTAGTGCAAAATGCACCAGAAAAGCATATAGAAGAATAATTTTCAACTTCTTTAATTGAGCCGCAATGTCCATGAGTTGCATAATGTGTTTCCACGTTCCCTTTACAGTGGAAAGACGCATATTGATAAACTTCATTATCAGGGTACTTGCCAAAGATTTGTTCGCGTCAACAAATTGCTCATCGATGGCCTCAAGTAATGGCTTAATTTCCTCAATTACATCGACGAGACCACGAATCTCTTTGGCAATTTTTGACTTAATGAGGAATACGCCTAAGCGATTGGCTGTTTCCCATGGCTCGTATAGCGTTTTTTGTTCCTCAGTGCTTGCCACAATAAGCTCAGGAGGCTTCTCATTACGGATAGCATAATCAAACCCTTATATTCCCAAATTCAATAAAACAACATCTTTCCACTTTTTGTGATTATTATCATTAAGGATAGGAATATTAATAGTTATTGATTGAGTGATTGGAAGAGTGACTGTAAAAAGAAAATTGAAAGCTTGGTTAGAATTTTTTCGAGGCAAAAAAATAGAGAAAGATACTGAAGTACATAATGAGTTAATACCCAAAATCGTCCTCGACTATAGTGGTTTTTCTCAATTTCGTCCTAAACGACTTTGGTGACTTAATATCATCCCAGACTTTTGTGTTTCGCTCAATTTAGTCCTCCATTTGTTATTCCGTCAAATTGGTGTTAAATGAAGGACAATTCAGTAATGTCAATATTGATCTCTCTTTACTTTCAACTTGTGAAGTGCGAAATTCCTCTTTCTTGTACGAATTACACCCAGAATTACTCCCGGACCTGCAAATCAAATTTTATATTCGCAGTTTTAGGAGTAATTCGTAAGAAAAAAAAAGGATTTCGCAGTTCACATGTCTATGAGTAAAGAGATGCCAATATTAAAATTACTGAATTGTCTATTTATTTAACACCAAATGGACATAATAACAAATGAAGGACTAAATTGAGCAAAAACATAAAAGTCTGGGACTAAATTGAGCGAAACACAAAAGTCTGGGACGATATTAGTTCACCAAAGTCGTTTAGGACGAAATTGAGAAAAACCACTATAGTCGAGGACGATTTTGGGTACTAACTCAGTACATAATATTACCAATGTAAAACTATGCAAAAGATAAATTCGGATGCCATAAAAATTGCCTGTGCGCTAAATTTTTATGCATAATGAATCTACCAAAACTAAATTGTGGAAATGGAATGGGTGCAATTTTAGTTTTTCCACCCTTAATGACAAAAGTACCAAAACTATATGCCAATACATAATCCCTGTGGGCAAATTATGATCATAGTATGGTATTTCATCCTAATTAACCCTATAAATATAACAAAATTGCCTGTGGGCTAATTTTGCCATATCACGCAGAATTAACTACAATATTCTTGCCTAAACTTTATGTGAGTAAAACTTAATATGTAGTTTCGGTAAATTAAAGATGTTGTGACTACTCTTTAATTGACAAAAAACATAATCACAATAGCAAGAAAGCCTAATAAACAAATAGATTAAACCAAAATATGATAGACAATCCTTAGGTATACTCCCAAGAAAGTTGGTCGAGACGAAGCTCGGTTAAAAACCAACTCCTTAGGCAGAGTAGTGTCGCAAGGGGACTAGTAGCAAGCCAGGGCCATAGAACTAGTATTCCTCCCAAGAAACTTCCCTAATTCATGTGTTCTCACATTTGAAGTAAAATCGTTTTAGAGATTTAAAGAGTGTAGTTTCACCTATGGTAAGGCTTTGAATAGGGTAAACTACGAATTGTTTATGTAATTTATGTGCTTTAGGAACTTTATAAGAGAACGAGTGGAGTAATAACTGAAGAGTAGAGTAATAATGTGCATAATCTAACCTGAAAGGCACTAATTTACCTAAAAGACACTAAATCATGCAAAGCATATAATTCAGACCTAAAATGTTCTAAATTTATTCCTACTGAACATGCTTTTCTACAAGCATAATTATAACAGTCAAATAATTATTGCAATAAAGAGATATATAGCATGCTCAAATTATGCATATTACTCACAAATACTCGACAATTAAATTGCAATACTTAAGACAATTTAATCTGAAAAACATTATTAAATTAAAGTTCAACTGAAAAATTAAAACTGAATAATTATTCAAAATTGAATAATAATTTAATAATAGACTTGATAAAAAAAAATTCAATTCAATTGGATAATTAAATTAGAAAAGTCCATATATGATGAAGATATTAAACTGAAAGAATTGATGAAGTCCAAATATCAATTCAGGTCTGGACCAAAACCAAAACAGGCCCAGTAAAATAGACAAAGGACCAAATTGTGTTAAAATTGCAAAGTTAAGGATTTAATTGGTTGAAATTAAAAGTCGAGGACCAATATGTGAATTTAGCTATAGTCGAGAGACCGTTTTGGGTATTTACTCTCTCTCTCTCTCTATATATATATATATATATATATATATATAATTTATTTAAATATATATATTTTTTGATAGATTGATAGATAAAAATTATAATTAATTAAATATATACATTTATATAATACATTATATTTATTAAATAAATATAAATATTATATAATGTGCAAAGGGTATTTTTGGTATTTGTGATATAAAAGCTATTCCCAAGGGCATGGGAATAGCTAAAACCAAGGCCCCCTAGGAATGGTTATTCCCCTTGCGAAGGTAATAGCTCATTCCTAGGCATGTTATTCTCATGACAAAATGATCCAACCAAACGATGGAATAGATCTATTCCAAGAAATGTTATTCCATTCCTGACCTATTCCATGAACCAAACATGTCATTAATTATTTAAAGTGTGTATTTCAAGAGAAAGTGGCGTGGGGAGGGTAAAGTGCCACATTAACTTGCATTAGCTTTTTTTTTTTTTTTTTCCCTCTAAAGAATAAAAGCAGTAGTTCTTCCTCTATCATATCATATCTAATAAATTCCGGATCCCATTTGCCATGATATCCTTGCTCCGTCAAATTTTTATTTCGTGAGCTCCGATCCATTGTCCAGCAGCGTGACCAGTAGAAAAAAAGTCGCAGCAGCAGCGACACAGGTACGAGCAAAGATAAAATGTATTTGGGGAAGATGAAGATAGAAAGGTAAGAAGAAAGAATTTACCTGATTGAGAAACAGGCTGCGTATTGCTCTTCCTTGGCGTGAATGTGTATGTGTTGAGGCTCCTATTTATAACACACGGTGAGGGAGTGTTGTAGTTGGCGTTGGATTAGGACTCTATGATTACGATAGACCTTTGTGGTGTTTTGATTAGGTACATAGCTGTGATTTTTAATGCATGTTGATTGGATTCCAGAGTATGTGCTAAGGTGTGTTGGAGTTCGAGGTGTAATAGGTTTGTGATTATGTTGTAGGCCGGTTGTTCGGGAGGTTAATGATTTTAAATTCTGGTTCCAAACATCTATTGATGGATTAAAGAAAACAAAATTAATTTACCGGCATGGGCAACTCAATTGTTCATAGAGGTTGATAGACTATTACCCGCCATACGTACGGTTTGTCGATCGATGCATATTGGGAACGCGATACCCGATCAAAACCAACCGGTCACGCCGAGCGGGCCTACGCGGGAACCCCGACTGCTCCGGTCGGGACAGAGTCCCACAGAAAACGATAGAAGGCCTGCGGCACGTGGCAATGTTCCTTGGCAGAGGGCCCGCGAGTGCATGGCGGCCACGCGGCCGACATTCCGAGACCCCGGACTTCCACCCTCAACCCCTATAAGTACTCGCATTTATGACGTTGAGAGAGACTTTTGGACTCTTGGCTTGACGGGGAACTGCTCGACCCACTGTTGATCATCCCGAGCTCAAGCCCTAGACACACGCACGGAATCGTAGAGGCATCCGTAAATACTTTATCATTTTGCCGCCATCCGTGGGGAACGGTACAAGAAGCCGCCTAGTTCGACAGGTACCGATCCTATCCTTAACGCTATGTATCCGTTCGTGAACCCACGCAGTGACGCGGAAGCCGAGTCAAGTTCCTCACGACTGGATCTCAATAGCTCCCCGGGGAGAGGCCCGACCCCCGACCCCGTCAATTTCATCGATCAGGGGCAGGCCTACCCCGCAGCGGCGGGGCAAATACCATTCCAGTACCCGGTGTACCCGCCGGGAATGTACGACCCCGCCTACCAATTCTGGCAGAGCCCGACGCGGTTCTACGCTCCGCAATATCCATATCAGCCGGCCCCTCCAGCATATCAACCGTATCCTCAAGTGCCGAGGCTCAGCACATCGAAAACTACGTCTTCGCTCCGCACTTCAGGAAACAGCACACCGGAGCTTCGCCGAGCACAATCAGAGCGTCGCCCTGCGCGATCCCGGCTCGGCCCAAAGAATCCTCCCGGTGGAAACAACGAGGGCCCCAACGAGAGGACCAGTGCTTTCGCCCGACTCCGCCGACCGGTCCAGCAGCGCGTAGGATCTCACGACGAGGCTTGTGAATCGGCAACCGGGACCGAACCTAACCTCCAAGAAGGATCTGGAGAGGTCAACTTGGTCCAATCGACTCGTCAGAGGAGAGCTGGGGGGAAAAACTGGGACACCGCTGAAACTGATGCCTGCGGATTACTCGATCAGGTTCGACAGGAGTTCAATCGCTGGAGGCAAGAGCACGGCTCAGGCTCGGTGGAGACGGCCTCACCGCTGCTGCGAACCCCCTTCACAGTCGAAGTGATGAGTCAGCCCTACCCGCACGACCTCCGGGTGCCGGGTAGCAAAGATTACGACGGGAAGACCAACCCCGAAACGCACGTCAACTCATATTACGGCAACATGTTAATGATGGGCGTCACCGACGCCGTGATGTGTCGAGCCTTCTACTCCATGTTGACAGGCCGAGCAGTCGACTGGTTCAAATCCTTAGAGCCGGGATCCATCAATTGCTTTACTGACCTAGCAGCAAAGTTCGTAAAGAAGTTTGCTACGTCCCGAGCTGTCAGGAAACACTTCATGTATTTAGAAAAGGCCAAGCAATTAGAAGGCGAATCACTTTCTGATTTCCTTGCAAAATGGAAGAGCACAGTCGGAGAAGTAGAGACCATGGATGACCCAATGGCAATCAACATGTTGCATTCCTGCCTTCGGGCGGGAGCGTTGTACGAAGATTTCATTCTCCACCCCCCGCTGACGTACGATGAAGCTATCTGCCGTGTCACCAACGATGCAAATGCACGAGAGGCGATCGCAGCCAAGCGGCTATGAGAGGGAGGCTCAAGCAGAGGTCGCGACCGGCCAGAGAGCCAACAGTCGGAGCCCTTCGGGAGGGGTGGCGGCCGAGCAGACTTCACCCCCCTGACGCGACCCGCGGTCGATATCTTGCAGTATGCCCAGTCGTGTAACTTGATTCAGCTCCCCGACCCGTATAGGGACGGCAAAGACAAGACTAAGCATTGCGCATACCACTGGTGTAAGGGACATGACACCGAAGAGTGCACATACTTGAAGGAGCTGATCGAAGACAAACTCCAGGCAGGAAAGCTAGACCAGTTTCTCGCCAAGAAGGAAGGCAAAAAATCCGGATGGAAGAAACTATTCAAGAAGGATAAGAAAGACAAGAAGGGCCAAGACCCGAAAAATAACCCCCCGTCCCCGACCGCCAAGCAAGTGATCCACATTATTTTTGGCGGCCTAGAAGATAATGGCGAACCAACTGAACACTTATCGGTCGGCCTTGTAGAGCAAGGGTCAGGGAGCGGAAAAAAGCAGAAGACCGAGCCCATCGGGATAGACCACGGGGCAGAGGCCCTCGTGGTAACCGTCGATATAATGGGAGTAGATGTACAGCGGGTATTGATCGACACCGGAAGCAGTGTCAATGTGTTGTACCTCGAACTCTTTCAGAAGTTAAACCTTGACCCGATCGAGCTGATGCCCATCGCTACCCCCTTATCGGGATTCACCGGCGACACCATCCACCCGGAGGGCAAGATAACATTACCAGTTGAACTGGGCACCCCGCCCCGAGCTGCGAAGACGACGATGGAGTTCGTAGTTGTCAACTTGAGATGCGTGCATAACGCGATCTTAGGTAGACCGGCCATCTTGGCGGTGGGGGGAATCATTTCCATGCCTCACCTGTGCATGAAATTCCCGACCCCTGATAGAGTCGGTACTGTACGAGGGGATGTACACTCGGCCCGGAAGTGTTACATGAAGGCCGTCAATCAAAAAGAGGCCGGTAGTGCGAGAATCAATACTATTTCCAAGCGACCGGACGAGGAGAAGAAAGAGCAACCAGAGCCGTCGGAAGAAGTACCGCTTGACCCCGAGCGGCCTGACCAAACGGTAAAGATCGTGAAGAACTTGACCGTCGACCTACGGGCCTCCATATTGGCAATCCTTAGAGAATTTTCTGACATTTTCGCATGGGGCCAGAGGATATGCCGGAGTGGACCGGTCAACCATATGCCACCATCTAGCTGTCAACCCATCGGCCAAACCTGTAAAGCAGAATACGAGACATTTGTCCTCGGATCGGCGGGAATTCGTAAGAAAAGAGGTGAAGGCACTAGTGGAGGCAGGCCATATCCGACCGGTGACCTACCCCGACTGGGTAGCTAATGTAGTCCTTATCCCGAAGGCCAAAACGTGGCGCATGTGTGTGGATTACATGGATCTAAACTGAGCGTGCCCGTTAGACCCGTACCCGCTCCCGAGCATCCACCAGATGGTGGACAAGACGGCCGGTGCCGACCTGTTAAGTTTTATGGATACATTCAAGGGTTATCATCAGATCAGGATGGCGGAAGAAGACGAAAGTAAAACATCGTTCGTAACCCCGGATGGTGTTTATTGTTATCGGGTCATGCCCTTTGGTTTAAGGAATTCCGATGCAACGTACCAGAGAATGATTAACGCGCTGTTCGCGGGACTACTAGGCCGAACGATTGAGGCTTATGAGGATGATATGCTCGTAAAGAGCTCAGATCGGTCCAACCATGATCAAGACTTGCGGAAGTGTTTCGAAGTGATGAGGCACCATCGACTTCGCCTGAACCCGGCCAAATGCACCTTTGCAGTCTAGACGGGGAAGTTCCTAGGCTTCGTGATGACGAAGCGAGGCATCGAGCCAAACCCGGCCAAAGTGAAGGCTATATTAGACATGCAGGCGCCGACCACTGTCCGGGAAGTCCAGCAACTAACAGGTCGATTAGCAGCACTTAGTCGGTTCATGTCGAAGCTAGCGGAGAGAGTGTTACCGTTCTTCAAAACACTGAGGAAGGTGAACGGTTTCGTATGGGACGACGATTGTCGAGCGGCTCTTGACGACCTCAAGGCATACCTCATGTCACCTATCGTCCTATCGAAACCCGAGCCTGGAGAAGAACTGGAGGTGTACTTGGCCGTCTCGGACCGAGCAATCAGCGCTGTCTTGTGTCGGATAGACCAGGGTGGTATCCAGAGGCCAGTATATCATGTAAGCCACGCATTGCACGGGCCCGAGCTCCGCTACTCGCGCCTCGAAAAGGTTGTGTTTGCACTGTACACCGCCACAAAGAAATTAACTCCTTATTTCCAGGGACGCACGATCTGCGTCCTGACCGACCAACCGGTCGGGGCCGTCCTGAGGACCGCTTCCTCGTCCGGTCGCCTGATCAAGTGGGAGATTATGTTGACGCAGTTTGTAATAGAATATAAGCCCAGACCGGGGATCAAGGGCCAAGCTGTAACACCCCAATTTTCATAATCAAATTTTCCTTAATATTTAATCTTTCTTAACTGAAATATTCACTAATAACATATCGGAAGCATTAACTAACCAAAAGAAATGGGTGTTACCGCCACGCTCAGGTATCTCTCCTATACCCGAACGCTAAGGCTAATAATACAACTTAAATTCAATAATCCAAATTCAACTTAATACATAAATTGCAAATAACATTACAATCATTTACTCTCAAAATATAAAATCTCCAATGAGTCAATTTAATTCCTGCTCAACTTGAATTCATCTCAAATTCCTTTATCCATGTTCACCTGTAAAAATAATTTTGACACAAAAAGATAGAGAATAGACAAAAATTAGCATAAGCTAAGTAAGTTCCATTTCACCCCGTAAAATATAGGCTTGGATTTTATATTTCAAAAGCTCATAAATTTTATTCTTTTCCAAAATACATGTGGAGTTATATTTTTCCTTGTATAGAGAATTAATATTTATAAATGGAGAATTAACAAACCTCATCGAAATCCACATAGAATCTGGACTAAAACCTATGTGCACACCCCTAGAGGATTCCAAGCCACTGGGGAGTATATGATCCAAGTAGTCAGGTTTTCCTACCTACTACCACTCAAACAATTTAGAAACTGGATCATAACCTATGTGTTACACCCTCATGGGATTCCAAGCCCAATGAGTAGTAATTAGTCCCAGTGAACAGTACTCACATTTACTGAACACCTCACAATATATTGTTTCCTGAAAATTTCATTATTTCTCCAAAAATAACATTTTCTCCAAAATATATCATTTCCCCAAAAAAAATATAATTTCTCCAAAAATATAATTTTCTCCACATAATTTATCCAAAATCATTTTTACTCCACAAGGTAAAACAAATTTCACCATGTGTATATATACCAAAATATTCCAAGCCAACGATTTACACACACAGGGCTCGACACGTCGAAGCCCAATCTCGATAGCTCGAGAATCACTACTCACAAGTCACAACATTACAATGCACTTGTGATCACATGAACATTATAACTCACATCATAGATATCATACTCATATTCACACAACGTAAAATATTTACGAGAAAAAAGGTAATTTTTGGTGAACATAAAATCTTACCCTCGAAGTCCAAAATTCATATCAACACTTAAAATAGCATTCTAGCCACCATGAAAAGAAACCTGCGAATCAATCAAATTCTAATAATAAAATTATTCCTATAACTATTATTATCCTTATTGATACTCACAATACTGCCAAATCATCACCATATTATTATTAATCAAACCTTCATCAACATCCGCACTAACAGAATTAACAATAGTTCATCATCTTACCATCACCATCTTGACGGCATCTGCTTCATTTCCGTTTCACCATCTATCATCATCCTATCATCGGCATCATCATTTCCGTTTCACCATCTTAATCTATAACTCCGTCATCATCATAAATTCTTCATTATTTCACTATCAACTATGTATACATCACAATCAACAAGCTCGATCGCGGGAAATAATCGAGTTGTTGGACTGTTGAGGCTCTGCCGGAAGGAAAATGGATAGGAAAGTGAAGGATGGCGGCTGCCGTGATGAGGTGAGATAGAGGGAGATGGTGATTCTGGCTGTTTATGGGAAGAAAGTATGAACGGCTGAGGAATGGAGAGAAAGAGAGACGTGACAGAGATGGAGAGATACAAGGGATATACATATACTAGGTAATATATATTGCTAATATAAACTATAATAGTATAATATAATATATTTAGGAATACTAATATGGATACCATCTAAAACGTACATATATATTTATTTGGACCAGGACTATGTTGTCCAATGGTACCCGGGTTGGACTTCCATTTGGAAGGTTGTGAGTTCAAGCCTCAGTGGATACTACAATGTAATAGAGCTAGTAGCATTCAAAAAAAGAATCAGAATAGCTAGAGAATTAATAGCAATTATTGCTAATTGCTAATTATTAGGCTCAATATCATAATAATATTAATAATAATTAATAATAATAAGGGAAAATGGCACTTTTTCCCCCTAAGTTATATACTTATAGCATTTTTTCCCCCTCAATTATTTATGTAAGCACATTAGCCCCCTCAATTATTTTAAAAGTGGTGGGTTTTCCCCCTGATATATTAAATTGACATTTCTACCCTTAAAGTAAACATTTTATTTATTTTACTTCTCCAACAAATTATTGTGTATATGTAGCAATGACCACGGTTCGGTTCGAACTGAACCGGACACTATAGCAATCGAATTAAAAGTTTCCGGTTATGATTCAGATCTAGAATCCAATATTTAGATTTCAATTTATTAAATTTATGAACAAAAAAAAAACTGGATCATGAACCGTGAACCGGCGGTTCCGGATCCGGTTCGTGATTTTGAACCGTCTTTATTTTAAATATTTTATTTTTTATTTTAAAATAGTCTAAATTCAACAATAAATGTATTTTATTTTTCAGTTCGGAACATGAACCGGCCATTTCGATTTGCGATTTTAATAAACTCTAAATATCGCGTTTTGATTCTAAATTGTAATTGGAATATTTTGGTTTGGTTGCTATAATATCTGTTTGGTTTGAACCAAATTATAGTAATAATTTGTTGGAGAAGAAAAATAAATGAAATATTTATTTTAAGGGTAAATATGTCCATTTAACATTTTAGGGGGGAAAAGAGCCACTTAAATAATTTAGGGGGGAAAAGTGCTATAAGTATATAACTCAGGGGGAAAAAGTGCCATTTAACTTGGAATCCAAAGAAAAAAATAAAATTAGGTAGCAAAGGATAGTAGAATTAAATAAAATGAACTCTGTACGCACATACGGTCCTTATATAGTGCCAAGAAAATATGGGGTATCACACTACTTGTAACACCCCAATTTTCATAATCAAATTTTCCTTAATATTTAATCTTTCTTAACTGAAATATTCACTAATAACATATCGGAAGCATTAACTAACCAAAAGAAATGGGTGTTACCGCCACGCTCAGGTATCTCTCTTATACCCGAACGCTAAGGCTAATAATACAACTTAAATTCAATAATCCAAATTCAACTTAATACATAAATTGCAAATAACATTACAATCATTTACTCTCAAAATATAAAATCTCCAATGAGTCAATTTAATTCCTGCTCAACTTGAATTCATCTCAAATTCCTTTATCCATGTTCACCTGTAAAAATAATTTTGACACAAAAAGATAGAGAATAGACAAAAATTAGCATAAGCTAAGTAAGTTCCATTTCACCCCGTAAAATATAGGCTTGGATTTTATATTTCTAAAGCTCATAAATTTTATTCTTTTCCAAAATACATGTGGAGTTATACTTTTCCTTGTATAGAGAATTAATATTTATAAATGGAGAATTAACAAACCTCATCGAAATCCACATAGAATCTGGACTAAAACCTATGTGCACACCCCCAGAGGATTCCAAGCCACTGGGTAGTATATGATCTAAGTAGTCAGGTTTTCCTACCTACTACCACTCAAACAATTTAGAAACTGGATCATAACCTATGTGTTACACCCTCATGGGATTCCAAGCCCAATGAGTAGTAATTAGTCCCAGTGAACAGTACTCACATTTACTGAACACCTCACAATATATTGCTTCCTGAAAATTTCATTATTTGGCCGACTTCGACGTCGAGTGCACCGCCAGAGACCCTCAGACAGCGACCGACCTGGACGTCCCCGACGGTGCTTGGTGGGAGATAGCTACGGACGGAGCAAGTAGCAAAAAGGGATCAGGATGAGGGGTCGTGCTGACGAGCCTCGAAGGCTTCAAGGTGTATTATGCACTGATCTACCAATTCTTCCCGACCAACAATGAAGTCGAGTACGAAGCATTTGTTGCTGGCTTGCAGTATGCGAGTGACATGGGAACCGAGTACGTCCGGGTCCGAACGGATTCGTCCCTAGTGGCAGGCCAAGTGTTGGGGTATTACGAAGTCAATGGAGAACGCTTGTACTAGTACCGCAACCTGGCGTTGGAAAAGCTGAGCGCGTTCAAGGCATACACAGTAAAGCACATCCCTCGGCTGGACAACGCAGATGCAGACATCCTCTCGAAACTTACACAAGAAGCCCTGGAATATATTTCAAGAATTGCTCGGGTATTGGTGATCCCGTCCCCAAGCATTGAAAGTTTGGAGGTAGCACCCGTGCAAGCCGAAGAAGAGAATTGGATCACTAATATAAAGACCTACCTGCTAGAGGGTCGCTTGCCGGAGGACGAACAAAGGGCTGGAAAGCCAAGCTCAGAGCGCCTAGATTCCAGGTGGTGGACGACCACTTGTATAGACGATCGTACGACGGACCGCTCATGCGTTGCCTTACCGATTTCGAGGCCGAAATCGTCATGATGGAGCTGCATTCGAGAATCTTCTCCTCGCACCAAGGGGCGCGATCCCTCGCGAGAAGAATTATGGTGGTAAGATACTATTGGCCGTCCATTCAGCTCGACTGCGAGCGCGTCGCGAAGGGGTGTGAGGATTGCCAATTGTTCGCAAAGATGCCCGGGAGACCAGCAACGTTTTATCAGCCGGTCAGCACAGTGATACCGTTCACTCGCTGGGGCGTAGACATCATCGGACCATTCCAGCAACTGTCCGGTCGGCGAAGATTCATCATAGTCGCCATCGACTACTTTTCAAAATGGATTGAGGCCAAGCCGTTGGCGACCATTACCTCTCAGTAGTGCGCCTGTTTCCTGTGGAAGAACATGGTGTCTCGTTTTAGAGTACCCGTTCAGTTAGCCACGGACAATGGCAAGCAGTTCGAGGGGCAATACTTCCAAAACTTCCTAGCCACGATCGGGACAAAATCGATCAAGTCGTCCGTCGCCTACCCTCAGGGAAATGGCCAGGTGGAAAACGCCAATCGCACCATCTTGGATGGTTTGAAAAAGAAACTCCACTCGACTGGGCGCAGCTGGGCCGAGGAACTGTCGTTCATCCTATGGACGCACCGAACAACCCCCCCCCAGAGGCAACCAGGGAGACACTGTTCACCCTTGTCTATGGGGCTGAGGCTCGGCTCCCAATAGAGGCATGGATCTCCCGACCTCCCGAGAAAAGGCTTATGATGTGGACGAGAATGAGCGCCTCATGGCGGTCGACCTAGACTGCGTAGAGGAGAAGAGAGACTTGGCCGCCCAGAGAATGGCCGGATACCAAAAGAAGGTGAAAGCCAGTCGCGATGTAAGGGCTCGACCACGGTATTTCCAGGTCGGAGATTATATCTTAAGGAAGAGAGAAGCCAATCAACCGCAAGCGTCTGGGAAGTTCGCCCAAAATTGGGAAGCCCCGTATGTGATCTCCGCCGTTATCCGCTCGGGAACCTACAAGCTAGAAACCACAACCGGCAAACCACTCGACCGGACTTGGAATTCGGAGAACTTGGTATTGTTTCGACACTAGTTTTAGTGAACTATGCGTTGTAAAGGGCGCCAGGGAGTAGTGTTAGCAATTAATGTACCCGGTCGCCTTCGATGTAACCGCCCCGGAAGTAGACAGTATAGTGTGCCCAGCGGCCTATGTAATCTCCATTTTCATTGTAATTCACGTTCCTTATAACGTTTTGTATTTCGTGATTTTGCAAGCGGGCAGTACCGACCTCAACACCAGGAGTTAGCCGGACACAAGAATGACCACAAAGTCGAGTAAACTTGAGATCGGTTCACAACCGATCGGGGCATAGGCCCGAGCGACACAACGTCGAGTAAACTTGAGATCGGTTCGCAACCGATCGGGGCATAGGCTCGAGAGACCGAAACGTCAAGTAAACTTCGAGCGACCACAACGTCGAGTAAACTTGAGATCGGTTCACAACCGATCGGGGCATAGGCCCAAAAGACCGAAACGTCAAGTAAACATCGAGCGACCACAGCGTCGAGTAAACTTGAGATCGGTTCACAACCGACCAGGGCATAGGCCCGAGCGACCACAACGTCGAGTAAACTTGAGATCGGTTCACAACCGATAGAGGCATAGGCCCGAGCGACCGAAACGTCAAGTAAACTTCGAAATGACCGCAACGTCGAGTAAACTTGAGATCGGTTCACGACCGATTGGGGCACAGGCCACAGCTCGGGCGGTATCATTACCACCGCCGCCGGCCCGACTGGTCCGAGGGCACGTCTCGACTCTAAGCCCTACAAGGTAGGCGACGCCTGAGAGATCCGAGTTCTCGAGGGGAACCTCACGTCCTTAGCAAGAACCAGCCCTAGCCGCTCGAGCGGCTCAGTCGGTGAGGGTTCGCCCGTAGGCACTATCGCCTGTAGGGTAAGGTTCAGTCGCGTTTAAAACCCAATTGCCAAATTTCTCGCTAACCCCGACCGTATCTACTCCCTCAAGGTGATGATTTTCGCACTTCAGGGAATGGGGGGGATAACTCGGTGACAAGCACCCCACGCCGAGAACCGAGCACCCTAAGTTGAGGGAAACCCCAAAATGCTTTATTCCAAACACTTAACGTTCTGTGGATCGAAAAGAAACCAGAGCGTTTTGTTCCGAACACCTTAACGTTTTGCGGATCGAAAAGAAACCAGAGCGTTTTGTTCCGAGCACCTTAACGTTTTGCGGATCGAAAAGAAACCAGAGCGTTTTGTTCCGAGCACCTAAAACGTTTTGCGAATCGAATTAGCCGGAATTAGATATTGCAAAGAGTTCATTATAGTAAAGCTTATTGCCCGGTACAAGAGGACCGGGCTCCCCAAAGAAGAAAAGCAAAGTCCAAAACGGAACTTAAATTTACCGCCCGCTACAAGAGAACCGGCTCCCCAAAAGAGAAACATTCGAAATGAGACTAGGAATCGGAGGGCTGAATATCCTTCGTCGATTGGAAAGGATCGGAAGCGACACCGGTGGGCTCGGCAAAGGGGTTAGGCCTGGGGTCCGCGATCTCCCCCGGAAGGTTCTCCAGTATGAGCCGCATATCGTCGCCCTCAAAGACCTCGGTCACGGAGGCCTGGACTTCTTGTTGCATGGCCCGACGGCCCGAAGCATACTCCTAATCGCCGAAGACCCAAGCGAGGTCTTCCCTGGTCTTGTGCGTCAGGAAGGCGCGGAAGAATTGTTCGGCCTTCGCTCGGTCGTGGCAGATAAAGGCGGCGAAGCTGTCCAGGTCGTCAAGCCTTTGCCTCATCTAAGTGACCTCCTTCCGAGCGGCTTCGGCTTCCCCGACCACTTTCTGCGCTAGCTCCAGCGTTGTGGTCCGGGCCTCATCCGCGGCGGTTTTCCCATCCTGAGCCACCTTCAGGCGGCGTTTGAGCTCCTTTACCTCCTTCTTCAGGAGGTCGGCTTCGTCCCCGGCCTTCGATCGATAGTACAGGGTCGTTAAGACTCGGGTGAGCTGCAGAAAAGCTGCGAAGTTAGTTAAGCAAAATGAGATAGGGTTCGGCTCTAAGCTTCAAGTTCTTACCTTGACCAAGTCACGAGTTCCCTCCTCCGATATCTACTCTGGGGACCAGTCGGACATCTCGTCGTCCGAGGGAAACATCACGTTGATCCCCTCGAGGAAGGTCGGTCGAGCTTCCTCTCCGCGAAACTTTGTCGACGCGCCCATTTTACTGGGACGACCTCTTCGACCTCGGGGTCGGCCGCCTTTTCTTTGCCCCTCTTGCTCCACGCTCGGACCAGTGTGAGCTCGGGTCCCGACCCACTGGCTGAGGCAGTTGGGTTGTCGACAGCCGTGGTCGCCAAAGGCACGACGATCGGGATGACAAGACCGGTCGGAAGCGCCTCTGAGGTTCCAGGCGCAACATCTTTCTTGCCCCCCAAGGCGACCTTGGGCCAAGGGGCTCGGGCAGGCGGAGCAGCAGTCGGGAATCCGCAGCTAGACTTCATTCCTGCACAAAACCGTGAACAGTTAGAGCGGAAAGATAATGACAGGGCGATGAATCAGTCCCAACGGGGCTGTAAGCGTTAAACCTGAAGTACCCGTCCCGAGCGCGGGTGTAGGAGGCGCCGCTGCGATCGTGACCTCGATCTGTATTGGCGTGTACTTCCATTCTAAGTCGTACCGCGGCGGTGGCAGCCGAGCGGCGCTGTACTCCTCGGATGATCGAAATAGCTTGTACTCGTGGTTCTCAGACGAGATCCTGGCCACGGCCTCCTGGAGAGCTTGGGTTGGCTCAGGAGCGACGTTTTCCGTGAAATGCGTCGACCAAGTCCTCTCGACCGGGAGGTCCCACGGGTATTCGATCGAGAAGTAGCGATTCTTTCACTCCTTGTTGTTGGCCAAGAGGTGAAGAATAGAGCACATACCCTCCCAGGACTGGACCTTTAGGAATCCCCCTCCGTGATTGGCCGGCAACTGCTGGACCTGATAGATGAAGTTGAATAGCTCCATGGTGCAGTCGGCCGTATGTCGGGCGCATATCTGGGGGAAGCAAGCGAGTATGAAGTGGGCATTCGGGCATATCTGGCCGGGTAACACCTTGTAGTGATCTAGGAACGAGAGGAGAAAAGGCGTGAAGGGAATGCGAAGGGGCGCCTTCAAGGAGTCTAGGTGTAACCCGAGCCATAGGCCGGTGTCCGCTGCACGACGTTCCCGAGCCCCCGATCGGTGTTGAATTTGGCTCGCCCGGCCAAGAGGGTCCCGATCTCTCCCATCTCCCTCCGAGAGAGCAAGCACTCTTGCTGCTCGACTACCTTGCTGTTTAGGAAGATCACCTTGGGACCCATTGCGGGCTGAACGGTTTCCCCGACCGTCATGGCCTCGGTGAGGCGCTCTTGCGCCCGGGGGGAAAGGTCAGGGCGTAGAGCTGCGACGAGGGTTCGAGGCGATTTGCCACGGCCGTGTCGAACAACTCCCACCCGATCACGGCCAGAGGTACTCTTGCCGCTCCCGAACCTCGCGCCGCTGGAACCGTCCGATCGGCGATCTCGACAATCTTCAACCCGCTCGGGCCCAAGGCTGATCCCGAGCCCCAGAGAACCCTCGGGGCTAGTGTAGTCGGTCGCGACTTCGACCTCGTCATCGTAGCCGGCGATCGTAGGATTCTCGCTGTCAGGGCTCGACATGGGTCCTTCAAAGAAGGTAAAAGGGTTTCTTTTTCAGTGAAATCACTCGGGCACGACCCCGAGCGGGAATGCCTTCAGGCATACCGGCTAGGAAAAGTGAAGTAGAAAGAAAGTTAGAGAGCTTACCGATTGTTGAAAGCGGGTTAACACTCGGGACGCAGCGACTGGTATGTTGTTCGATTGGAAGGCTCTGAACGAGAAGGGATAATAAAGCTTGTCAAGAGTGAGGGAGAGGCAGCCTTTTATAACCTTGCACTTTGGGCGGGAAAACGTTCCGCTTATCGAGGCTGCGCGGTGTTCCCTAGGGCCGTCGAGTGAACGACGCGTGTCTCCCCGTCACCAATGGCCGAAGGGGAATAGCACGAGCTCGACATCTCCTAGAGCCGTGCGTAAGGCGCTCGGTGGCTAACCCCAGGCTTTCCAGCCGAACGATAGGCATGCGATCCCAAGGCCATCCTCCCGAACGCTCGTCTGACCTCAGGCTGGGGGGCTCTTGGTAGATTATTACCCGCCAAACGTACGATTTGTCGATCGATGCATATTGGGAACGCGATATCCGATCCAAACCGACCGGCCACGCCGAGCGGGCCTATGCGGGAACCCCGACCGCTCCGGTCGGGACAGAGTCCCACAGAAAATGACAGAAGGCCTGCGACACGTGGCAGTGTTCATTGGCAGAGGGCCCGCGTGTGCATGGCGGCTAAGCGGACGACATGCCGAGACCCCGGGCTTCCACCCTCAACCCCTATAAGTACCCGCATTTATGACGCTGAGAGGGACTTTTGGACTCTTGGCTTGACGGGGAACTGCTCGACCCACTGTTGATTATCCCGAGCTCAAACCCTAGACACACGCACGTAACCGTAGAGGCATCCGTATATACTTTATCAGAGGTGAAATTTGAAAAGAATGACCAGGGATCGAATCTTACCAGCGGCAGTGTGGGAGCAACCTCTCAAAATGAGGGATTCCTTGCTTGCAGTAAGCAAAGGTCTAGCCTTAGCCCAGCGGCAGTGTGGGAGTAACCTTTCAAAATGAGGGGTTCCTTGCTTGCAGTAAGTAAAGGTCTAGCCTTAGCCCGGTGGAAGTGTGTGAGCAACCTCTCAAAGTGAGGGAGTTCCTCCATGATTTACATCCTCTCAGATGCTCTGCCAGGTCCTTAGGGTTGAGATTCAACCTTTTGGAAAGAAGAAAACAAAATTAATTTGATGGTTTCCAGCTTTTCAGGTGTTATTAGATTAAGGAGGACAAGATTAATTTGACAGGGTTAATACATGCAAATGGGATTAATGGATTAAAGCAAGGTTTGGTCATACAAGTAAATAATTTTCAATTAGTTGAATGGGTTGAATGTGAGATGTGTACCAGACCCGGTTTATTTTTTGGAGACTTCTTCGCTCCAAACGCATAAAGCAACATGCCTCGACAAGTTTCGACGGGGTAATTTGTAGACATAGAAAATTTGAAATTGACAAATAGACTGATAAAATTATTATTGGACTTAATTGCGGGAGTGATTATTAGATCAATTTAATTAATTAGGTCATGATAATTGAATTAATTTAATTAGCCTAAATAGTTTTGACTTTGGGTCAGAATTATTAATTAATCGAAGTCCAATTTATATTTGAATTTAATAATTATTATAATTAAATTTAAATATATTTTTATTATATTTAAATTTAATAATTATAATTAAAATTGAATCAAGTGATAGAATCTTGAACCTCGACTTGATTATGGCAAGATTTATTCTGGATTAAACTCTTAGTATTTATTCTAAATAATTAAATATTCAATGGATAGCATTCAAAAAAATATATATATATTCAATGGATAAATATCGAGGGAGTTTGTTGTGGGGTGGAAGCTACATTTTTCACTATAAATAGAGCTCTCATTTCACACCTTAAATCACAACTTAAAGACTTGAGAGCACCTTGAAGGCATTGAAGGCACACTTGAAGAGTTGAAGGCATACTTGAAGACGACACACTTGAAGAGTTGAAGGCATACTTGAAGACATTGAAGATACTTTGAGGCTCTGTAGAGTTCTCTTTTGACATTAATTTGAAGTTGACATTTTTAGTTGAAGAAAGTGAGAGAGGAACAACAATATTTATTTTACTTCAAACTCTTATAACTTAATATTCACTCTAGAAATGTCATGTATTTATAGGTAAAGGAAAAACTAATCACTAAAGCACTAACACCCATTACCCCACTAACTTGGGAGAAGATGATAGATGTCATATAACGATAGGGAAGCCTTTCTCAAGGTCATCCCACACTCCTAGAACATTCAAGGACATTCTCATGACTCAATAATGTCTAAGAGGCATTTCATCAAACACTTGGTGTTCTTAATATCACACACTCCCATTTTCTAAAAGCTGAAGCATGGTTGATCAATTCCAAGCAATAAAGATCAAAGCAAGAAAGTAAATAGCAAAGTGGAAATAGAGATAAAAGAAGTAAAACTTATCTATAGAAATGGAAATGAAATGATGAAATCCAAGCTTCAAATTCAAGATTACAAGCTTCTAAAATGTTATACAACATAACTTTAAGCCTAATCTAACCTAAAAATATGAAAGGAAGTGAAGGAGAGTTTCTAGGGTTCAACCATGGATCAAAACCGTTGAGAAATGAGCAAAAACGGGCATATATAGGGACAAAGCAGGTATGGACGGCCTCTTGGATGCCCGTACACTGTTTTCCAGTAGCTAAAATTGCGCAAGGATGGCCTAAGGGACGGCCGTCCACAAGGCAATACGAGTTTCTCAGATTTTGCACAGTTTCAATTTACATTGCCTTACCATTTCTCATTCATTTTGACCTTGAAATATTTAGCAAATGATTTTATGGTCTTCATCAAAGTTGTATCCCTTCAAGTTGACTTTTCAATTCCATTGGAATTATCCCATTTTGACCTTACTACATCAAGATATGACCAAAATACTGAACAGAGGTCAGCTTTGGGTGAAATCTGTAAGTTTGGAACTTAAACTTCAAGGACAATTTTGACCCATTTGGCTTCCTTTTCAGGCTTTAATGTCTTCATAAGAGTTGTAGCCCTTTGATTCTTCTTTCCAATGGAACACAAATTACTTAATTTGGACATTTCTAGGCCAAAATATAGTCCAAATACATAACAGTGACCAATCTATGCGAGAATTTCAGTTTTTTTGACACTTGTTCCACTTTTGTCTTAGTTTGTCCATATGATCAAAACTATTGAAAATACCACTCTTTGACTCATTTGAATGTATTTTATCCATCCTCTTAGCTTCTCCTTAGCTCCCATTGACTCCTAATGCATCCAAAACACTCCATTTGACTCAAATGCCCACCAAAATGCATGAAAATATTCATCCTGTCTTTCAAAGCTTTCCAACCCAAACTCTTCGCAAAATAATACAATTTAGTCCTAATTTCATGAATTTTAGAATGATCTATAAGCAAAATGGTTTAGTGAAAATAAAAAATATATAGATAAATAAGTACTTATCAATAGCAGAGGTCAAAGTGGTGATCTCATTATGTTCTAAAAAAGAATGTACTGAAGTAAATATTCTCAGCTTTTCTAATCACCATATTGATGCGGTGGTTTGCTTAAATGGTGGAGATACACTGGTTTCCACGATGTACCTAATCGAAGCCAGCAACGAGAAACATGGCAACTTAGAAATTTAGCTACTCAAAAAAATTAACGTGGATAATCATGGGAGATTTTAATGAGATTCTGGAGAAATCGGAGAAATTGGGGGGAAGGGCTCATCCGAAATGGCCGATTAGCGATTTCAAAGAAGATATTTAAGAATGTGGACTTAATGATTTGGGCCTTCAAGGGTGTCAATATATGTGGGAGCGTTATGCTGTGCAATCGTGTGCACCATGCATGGTGCACATGGTTGTAAAAACGACGTCGTTTTGACGTTCAACTTAAAAGAAAAAAAAAATTCAGAATTGCATAACTACACATCCATAACTTCATAACTATACATCCAGAATTGCATAACTATATATCCAGAATTGCATAGCTATAAATCCAAAATTGCATAACTACACATCCATAACTTCATAACTATACATCCAGAATTGCATAACTACAACTTCATAACTATAAATTCAGAATTGCATAAGTACACATCCATAACTTCATAACTATACATTCAGAATCAGGGGTGGAGGGAGCATGGGGCGGCTGCCCCCACTGACCAGAATTACACAGTCCCAAAACAACGTCGTTTTGGGGCTGTTATATATATATATATATATATATATATATATATATATATATATATATATATATATATATATATATATATATATAATTTGTTTTTCATTTGTTCTGCATACAGACCTGGCTGCATCGGCGTTTCTTCCTTGTCAGTTACTCTGCGATTCTGGAACTTCCACCGCCTCCCACCACGGCACCGCCTCCATACACTCCTGCCGGCTGCCTGTCCACCGCCTCCAACTGCCTTGCCACCGCCTCGCCACCGTGCCCTCGCCATTCGCCTCGACACCAGCCACCAGGTTTGGTTTTCTTCATTCTTCGACCCGTCCATTAGGACCATTAGTAATGAACATCAACTTCTCATAATCTCACCCCTTGAACTATAAATGTTAATTTCAAAAATTTATTCAATTGTTTGCCTAATTGTCCTAATTATTTGTTTGCCATAATTTCTCTAATTTTGTTTTTGCCTGATTTTCCTAATTTGAAATTACCCTAATTTTGTTTTTGCCTGAATGCAACTCCTCCATTTAGGTCTAGTTTATGGCCTATTAAAAGTGGTAATTCTGGTCTGGGTATTCAAGATGAATAGATGATAATGCCTCTTCAGATGATGAAGCAGCCAAGAATTCCTTCACCCAAATTAAGGGTATCCCATGATCTGTAAGTTATTATAAGTGCCATCTATTCTCTGGACATTTTTGTTAGTTCAGCAAGATTATTTCTTGGCAGGTTTACACTTTTCAATAACAACTAACCATTATATTTTAAGGCGAATATGAGTTGCAGGCAGGTTATGGTGCATTTTTTGCTACGACAGTCAACACGCCTCGGCAAGTAAAGGCTTTGATGTGTACTTATGCTGCATTTGGTGGAAGGAAACTACTACAGGTTTGAACACATTATAATATTGCACCTAATATATTTGTTTGCTAATTCAATTGATACTAGTTTGGATTACACTGATGTGCTGTCCTAATTTGCTAATTGAATTGATACTAGTTTGGATTACACTAATCATTGATGCGTTGCTGACTGCTTACTGCTGTAGTTTTTGTTTAATTAATTCATGATATTATTTAATAACTTTGGATTACTGGATTATGCATTTATGCTTATGTGAATTACTAATCTGTTAATTACTAGTTAATTACTATTTACTAAGTGTGGATTATCCTAGTTAATTACTAATTACTTAATCTGTTAATGTGGATTGGTAATTAACTAATTAGTTAATCTGTAAATACTATTTTGCTTATGTTATTTTCCCTTTGCTTCTTCGCCCCCACTTAAGAAAAATCCTGGCTCCGCCACTGTTCAAAATTGCATGCATAATTACACATTCATAACTTCAAAACTGTAAATCCAAAATTGCATAACTACACATCCATAATTTCATAACTATAAATCCAGAATGTGAAATTATAAAATTATGAACATATATTTACGTAACTAACAACAATCGAAAATGATTTTTTTTATTTAAGTAAAACGACGTCGTTTTTGCATCCGTGTGCACCATGCACATCATAATTTGTCATACATGTGGGAACATCCAAGGGGTACTCCAAATTGGCAAATTATGTTGTGGATCAATGTCCACCTTGCAAGATAGATCCGGGTTATATTTACAATTTTTGAACTCTATATTCACAAAATTAGAACTGAATATTTTACAATTTTAGATCTCAATACACAAAATTACAGAACTCATCAATATTTACAATTACATAACTCTATATTCACAAATTTTGAACTCTATATTCACAATTACACAACTCTATATTCACAATTTCACAACTCTATATTAACAATTACAGAACTGAATATTACTCGCTGAGTTGTTTTCAATAATTTAAAAAAAAAAATCATTGATTGTGAATATTCAATTCTAAAATTGTGAATACAACATTCCAAAATTGTGAATATGAAATTCAAAAATTATAAATATAATTCGGATCCACCTTGCAAGGTGGACCCGATTCATGGCATAACTATTCCTTCACAATGGATTAAAGAATAGTTGGATTGGGTACTAGCGACAAACTCCTGGGTTAATCTCTTTGATGGGGTAAGGACCCCGACCCAAGAGATAGGGGCCCGAAGAAAATAGAAGTGGGCCAGCATCGAGAGGAGCCCAAAGAGCAGTCAAGTCGAGTCCAGGAGTCGGCCGAGGCCCAAGCCCAGGAAAGGACCCGGCTCGAGGAGCCGTTGAGGGCATTAAAGGGGGTTCCTTTAATAGAGAGCCGTTGAAGCATTGAAGACATGACCCGGTCGGGCTGTTACAAGCCTAGGAGAGCCGTTGGTCGACCGAGTAATAGCGTCCAACGACTCCATATCTTAATTAGCCTTGAAGTCGGCCATTAAGGGCCTTCAAGTCGGCAGAGGAGGAGCCACTATATAAAGGCTCCTCCATTCTTGTAAAAGGCAGACATTCGGACACCCGGAAGAGGGGAGAATAACAAAGAATTTCCGAGCACTAACATTATCTCTGAGTTAGACATATATATTATTGAGAGGTGTATCCTCCGACCAAAGGTTGTGTTGGACCTCCTTGGGCCCGAAAACCCTAAAACCATCACTGGCGCCGTCCGTGGGGATCGAAACGAAGAGTCACGTGTCCTCTTGAGTGAGGCGAGTCCGAGGAACAACAGTCGAATCAGGAAAACTCCAGACATGGCAGGAAGCGAGGAACAGTCGAGCCGTCACGACAACGGACGGGAGGCCGACCTGAGAAGCCAGCTGAATAGGAGAAATGCTCGGAGCCAAGAAAACGAGACGACACCGCCGCCGACGCCGCAGATAAACCCGCAATTACCTCAGATGCTGCTCACCCCGGAGCAGTTACGCGCAATCGGGCGTGCCTGCGCCGAAGCGAGCCTAGGAGTGAGAGAACAGTCCATCACTCGCCAGCCGCAACGCGAGTTGCAACCGCCTCAGAGGCCCGACAACCGAAAATTGAGCCGACGGGCTGAAAGCCAACCGGTACAATCCGTTCATTCCCGGCTAGGTCCCAGCGTTGGGCGTCGGTCGGCAAGGGAACGATTAGGCCGGAAGGAGCCCAGTCGTGCCCCGTTAGCCGCCCGCGACCGACAAGCTGCGCGAGAGAAGAGCCGAACCAAAAGAGCCAGGACTGAGACTCGTCGCGTGGAGCAACCTCCCCACAACCCCGTCCAACCGGCTGAGTCTGAAGTCGGCGAAAGCACGGAATCCACGGGAAATCGCACCCGGGAGAGGGTCGAAGTGGCTAACCTAGTACAGGAGGTGCGAAATCTGAAAGAACAGATGGAGGGAAAAGCCAAATCCCCAGGACGTACGTTGCTGACCGCCTTACCCTTCTCAGACGAGGTTATGGCTTTTAAGATACCGAGTGACTTCAAGTTCCCGGAACAAGCCACGTTCGATGGAACCGGCGATCCCCGCGAGCATTTGCTGAGCTATCAGGCCAAGATGCAGGTTTTGGGGGTACGAGACCCGGTCATGTGTCGTGCTTTCTTACCCACGTTGAAGGGGTCAGCACAAAGGTGGCTGGTGGCGCGGCCCTCAGGGTCGATTCACAACTTTGAAGAGCTGGCAGACCGCTTCATGAGCCATTACGCCGCTAACATTAAGCCACAAAAGGACCTAACTCACTTGGGTGACATCCGTCAAGACGAAGGCGAATCTTTGAAAACCTATCTGGCCCGCTGGCAGAAAGAAATCCAATCCATAGAAGAGGTCGAGGACCAGACGGCGCTCACCTTCTTCATCGAGTCGCTGCGGTCCGGCCAGCTGTACCGAGACCTGAGGGACAATCGGCCGGCCACCTACGCAGAAGCCATTCATATGGCCAACAAGAGGGCCAATACGGAGCATGCTATGAAGTACAAGCGACAGCGCGAAGTCGGCGGATCTGCCAGCGGAAAGAGAACGCGAGCGGAAGCCAAAGAAAGGCGCCCGGACGTGGCTCGGCGACCCGAAGTTAGACGGTCGTACGACCGACCAGTGGTCCACGCCTATCGGCCGATTCCCGAGCGTCCGGTCCACGAGGTACAAGCGGTTGCCCCGCCGACCGACGATCGCGCGACAAACGAAGAGATAGGTAAGAACGCTAAGTATTGTCGTTATCATAAATCTTATACCCACAGTACGGAGGAGTGCTTCTACCTGAAGAAGATCATGGAGGGCATCATCCAGCAAGGAACCCCGCCTCCTAACCAGTGGAGGCGGAGGCCGGGCAGTCGAGGGGATGAGGAACCCGTCGCCGTTGCCGAGAGCAGTCGAGGCAAACAGCCGGTTCCCGAAGAGGAGGAGGCTCAGTGGCGCCAAAAACCGGTTATCAACATGATAGTCGGCGGGCCGGAAGGTGGTGATTCAGCGAACACCAGAAAAGCTTGGGCTCGACAGTTGTACGTCGGGACAGTGTACGGGCGCGAGGAGAACTCCAAAAAGGTGTGTCGAGAGCCCATCGTGTTCACCGACAGAGACTTACCAGCCGGAGAAATACCGCATCGAGATGCGTTGGTTATAGCCATGGACGTCAACGGCATCGTCGTTCGGCGGATCCTGGTGGACACCGGGAGCAGCGTCAACGTGCTATATCTAGAAACCTTCACCAAAATGGGGCTGACTCGAGAACAGCTGAACCCCGTCAAAACTCCCCTCGCCGGCTTCACAGGGGACTCGGTGGAGGCGGAAGGGTCGATCACACTCCCAGTGGAGATTGGCACGTACCCGGACGTACAGAAACTCAGCATGAAATTTATTGTGGTAGACCTGGCCTGCTCGCATAACGCGATCCTTGGCCGACCGGGTCTTGAGGATTTAGGAGCCTTGATCTCAATTGAGCATCTCTGCCTGAAATTCCGCACACCGAATGGAGTAGGCACGGTACGCTGTGACCGAAAGGTCGCCCGCGACTGCTATCTGCAGGCATGCAGAGGGATGGGCAAACGCGAGATGCAGATCCATGAGATCACTGAGAGGCCCCCGAAGAAGACGATACTACCTCGCCCAGAGCCTGCTGTCGAGTTGGAGGAAGTCGAGATCGACTCTGCATGGCCGGACCGACGGGTCCGAATTGGAGTCGGCCTCTCCGAGACATTGAAAAAAGATATTGTAAAGGTGCTCCGGGAGCACCGGACGGTTTTCGCCTGGGGCCCAGAGGACATGCCTGGCGTCGACCGATCAATCATATCGCACAAACTCGCCGTAGATCCGGAGCACCGACCGGTCGTACAGAAGAAACGATACCTAGCCAACGACCGGAGGGAATTTGTGAAAAAGGAAGTTGGCACGCTACTAGCGGCCGGGCACGTCCGCGAGGTTAAGTACCCGGAATGGTTGGCCAATGTGGTCCTCGTACCCAAGCCCTCGGCGTGGCGAATGTGCGTGGACTACACCGACCTTAATAAGGCTTGTCCGAAAGACCCGTTTCCCCTACCTCGGATCGACCAGTTAGTCGACGAAACGGCCGGGTTGGCGCTACTGAGTTTCATGGACGCCTTCAGAGGGTACCATCAAATATTTATGCACCCGGCGGATGAGGAGAAGACCGCCTTCCTGACACCGGACGGAGTTTACTGTTACCGAGTCATGCCCTTCTGACTTAAAAATGCCGGGGCTACGTACACCCGAATGGTCGCCCGGTTGTTCCGACATCTGCTTGGGAAATCGATGGCTGCGTACGTCGACGATATGCTCGTTAAGAGCCGGGAGGAGGATAAGCATGCGGAGGAACTGGCCGACTGCTTCAAGGTAATGATGAAATACAACCTTCGGCTGAACCCCAAAAAGTGCGCGTTCGCCGTCCAAGGTGGCAAATTCTTGGGCTACATGGTCACCAAACGAGGCATCGAGCCTAATCCGGAAAAAGTACAGGCCATCATCGACATGCAGCCTCCTACAACCGTCAGGGACCTACAACGGTTGACTGGCCGATTGGCCGCCCTTAGCCGCTTCTTGAGCAAAGCGGCGGATAAGACCGTACCTTTCTTCGAAGCCATGAAGAAGAAGGAGGGATTCGCTTGGACTGCCGAATGCCAACAATCGTTCAAGGAGTTGAAACAGTACCTCTCAACGCCCCCAGTGCTGTCTACCCCCCAGGTGGGCGAGCCTTTATTCTTGTACCTCGCCGCCTCAGCCAAAGCAGTGAGTTCGGTGTTGGTCTGAGAGGAGGACCGAGTCCAGCACCCGGTTTATTACGTAAGTCGCTCGCTGAAGGCCGCTGAGACGCGGTACACCGTTTTGGAAAAGATTGTGTATGCATTGGTAGTCACCGTGCGCAAGCTGGCACCCTATTTCCAAGCCCATACCGTTCGAGTTTTGACGGACCAGCCGCTCGGAAGCGTGCTAAGAAACCCCTTGTCCTCCGGCCGACTTGTAAAGTGGGCCGTAGAGTTGACTCAGTATGGGATTGAGTACCAACCCCGGCCTTCCATTAAGGGTCAAGCCTTGGCCGACTTCCTGGTCGAGTGCACAGCAAGTGAGGAAGAAAAAGAACACGCCTCGGAGAGCTGCCCAGGCGAGTGGTGGGAAATGCACGCGGACGGAGCGTCGAGTCGACAACACTGTGGAGGCGGTGTCATGCTCATCACTCCGGAAGGGTTCCGGCTATATTACGCTCTGAGATACCGGTTCTCGACATCAAATAACGAGGCCGAGTACGAAGCGGTATTAAACGGCCTCCGACTCGCCAAGGCCCTGGGAGTCGAGCGGCTGCGAATCAAGACTGACTCCAGACTGGTAGTCGGACAGATCTCGGGTACGTGTGAAACTAAGAATGCGAGGATGGTACTATACAAAGAGCGTGCGGTCGAGATGTTAAAAGGGTTCGGGGCTTACGAGATAGAGTACATACCCCGCGCGGACAACATGGAAGCCGACCTATTGTCCAAAATTGCCCTGGAAGGGGTACCGGACCACCTGATAAAAATTTGCCAGAAGGAGGAGCTAAATCTGCCGAGTGTTGAAGAGGCACCACTGGAAGTCCAGCGAGTAGATATCGAGGAATGGGATCGAGGGAAAAATCCCGAAATGTTCTGGATAGAGGACATCCGGCGATTCATAGAAAAAGGTGAGTTACCGGAAGACCCGGGAGTCGCCGCGAGAGTTCGGCGGAAAGCCCCTTCCTTCCAGATCATCGGCGGACAGCTATACAAATAGTCGTTCGGAGGGCCCTTACTAAAGTGCCTGCTTAGACCCGAGGCCGAGAAAATAATGGACGAAGCTCATAGAGGCATTTGTGTCGCGCACCAAGGCGCCCACACGCTCGCCCGGAAGTTAGTCGTCCAGGGGTATTATTGGCCGACCATGATGCGAGACTGCATCGAATGGATGTCCAGGTGCGGCGTCTGTCAAGCATTCGCCAGGAAAAACACCCGGCCGGCTACCTTTTATACACCGGTCACCACTGCTATCCCCTTCGCCAAGTGGGGAATAGACTTGTTAGGGCCATTGCCCGTCGCCCCGGGAGGTCTGAAGTTTTGTGTCGTGGCTATCGACTATTTCACCAAATGGGTCGAGGCAGAGCCATTGGCTACCATCACTGAGTACCAATGTCGACGTTTTCTGTGGAAAAGGGTGATATGTCGCTTCGGCCTGCCCGAGCACATCGTCAGCGACAACGGGCGACAGTTTGACTGCCAGGCCTTCGCTGATTTCTGCCGCCGACACGGTATCAAGCATACCAAGGTCTCGGTGGCGTACCCACAAGCCAATGGGCAGGTCGAGAATGTGAATCGAACGTTGGTCGATGGGATCCGGAAGAAGCTCGAGGACATCCGGGGAAGTTGGGCGGACGAGCTTGACCGAGTCCTATGGGCTTATCGCACTACCCAGCGGCGAGCGACGGGGGAGAGCCCGTTCTCGCTCGCATAGGGCTTCGAGGCCAAGGTTCCAGTCGAAGTAGTCGAGCCCACCCACCGGGTTCGCACCTACTCGGATGCAGCGAACGAAGAGAATTTGCGGATCGAGAAAAATTTCCTAGAAGAAAGGAGGGAAGCCGCGAGTGCACGGATGGTCGAGTACCAACGGGCGGTGAAAAGATATCGCGACCGGAGGACTCGCCCGCGAACCTTCCAGGTTGGCGACCTCGTGTTACGCGATCGACAGGCCAGTCAGCCCACCGAAGGGGGCAAGTTTGCGGTTAAGTGGGAGGGGCCATACCGTATCGCATCGGTGGTCCAAGCCGGAACCTATAAGTTAGAGACTATGGAAGGCAAGCTCATAGATCACATATGGAATGTCACCCATTTGAAAAGGTTCTATCAGTAGAAAAGGATAGGCCGTGTACGTGCTCAAGGATTCCAAAAATCTAAATAAAGCACATGGGTTACAGTTAATCGTCCTAGGGACTCGGCAAGAAAAGATAGGAAACAAGGGCCCAGACCCTTAGACGTTTCCGAGAAAAAGCTTACAGGAGTCGCCTCGACTGAGGGACTCGGCGAGTATTAAGAGAAACGACGGGGCACTGACCCTAAACTGTTTCTGAGATAGAAAAAGCCTAATGGGTCGCCTCGACCGAGGGACTCGGCAAGAAGAGATAGGAAACAAGGGCCCAGACCCTTAGACGTTTCCGAGAAAAAGCCTACAGGAGTCGCCTCGACTGAGGGACTCGGCGAGTATTAAGAGAAACGACGGGGCACTGACCCTAAACTGTTTCTGAGATAGGAAAAGCCTAATGGGTCGCCTCGACCGAGGGACTCGGCAAGAAGAGATAGGAAACAAGGGCCCAGACCCTTAGACGTTTCCGAGAAAAAACCTACAGGAGTCGCCTCGACTGAGGGACTCGGCGAGTATTAAGAGAAACGACAGGGCATTGACCCTAAACTGTTTCTAAGATAGAAAAAGCCTAATGGGTCGCCTCGACCAAGGGACTCGGCGAGAAGAGATAGGAAACAAGGGCCCAGACCCTTAGACGTTTCCGAGAAAAAGCCTACAGGAGTCGCCTCGATTGAGGGACTCGGCGAGTATTAAGAGAAACGACGGGGCACTGACCCTAAACTGTTTCTGAGATAGAAAAAGCCTAATGGGTCGCCTCGACCGAGGGACTCGGCAAGAAGAGATAGGAAACAAGGGCCCAGACCCTTAGATGTTTCCGAGAAAAAGCCTACAGGAGTCGCCTCGACTGAGGGACTCGGCGAGTATTAAGAGAAACGACGGGGCACTGACCCTAAACTGTTTCTGGGATAGGAAAAGCCTAATGGGTCGCCTCGACCGAGGGACTCGGCAAGAAGAGATAGGAAACAAGGGCCCAGACCCTTAGACGTTTCCGAGAAAAAGCCTACAGGAGTCGCCTCGACTGAGGGACTCGGCGAGTATTAAGAGAAACGACGGGGCACTGACCCTAAACTGTTTCTGAGATAGAAAAGCCTAATGGGTCGCCTCGACCAAGGGACTCGGCAAGAAAGAGTTAGGAAACAAGGGCCTGGACCCTTAGTCGTGCCTGCAGAAAAGCCTTAAAGAGTCGCCTCGACAGAAGGACTCGGTGAGCAGTTAAGAGAGACTAGGTTAAAGGACAAAGCGTCGAGCTCAAGTTAATACGAAAAGGAAGAGAAAAGGGGAATTTCATTAAAAAAGGCCCGAAAAGGAGGCCAGCCTTTACAAAAAGGGGGCTATCCCCAAACAGAACAGCCCTAAACTATGGGGGAGGGGGTGTCGACATCAATCCCTTCGACTTGGGCCCCTGCCGTTAGTCCAGTCAGGGGAACAGAAGAAGGGTCCTCGGCCTGAAGAGAGGACTCGGCGAGCTCAGGAGGTGTCGCTGAAGGAAGAGTCGCCGGATCAGAGGCTGCCGGAAGAGCTGCCGGATCCCCAGTCGCCGACTGTCCTTCAGTCGCCGGAAGAGCATCTATCACGGGCTTGAGGCCCCAGCTCTCGGGAGTGAAAGTAGAGTCGCGGACCAGCAAGGCAGAATGGATCTCAGTCTGCGCCTCGCGAAAGCCGAGGCGATAGTCGCGCTCGCCTAAGTCCAGGAGGAACTCGTCACCATCCGGCGTCGACAGCCACTCCTTAGCAATCTCTTTTTGGCGAGCCTCTATCGCCGCCTTCACCTCCGCCTCGAAGGCGGCCGACTTCTTGTACTCCTCAACAGAGGTCGCAGCAATCTTCGCCACCTTGTCTCGCTCCTCCTCCCACTGACGAGTAACCCTCAGCATCTCAGAGTTGTGCACCTCCACCACCTTGAGGTGCTTCGCCCGCTCTTCTGAAAAGGCCTCCTCCGTCTGACGCAGCTTGTTGGACAGAGACTGCATGTCGGTCAAATAGTTCTGCAGCCGCTTACTCATCTCCATCTGGAAGGTGAGGTTCTGTGAAACGGACACGAGTCAGGTAATGAAAGGAAAGGACGAAGGGAAGGTCAAGAGGGAAACACTTACGCGGTACGATTGGCGCAGTGAGGCCTCGAGGATGTACCCGTCCCCCAGAGCATGAGTCGCCTCTACGTCCTTAGGAAGAAGGACGTTAGCACACCACTTACGGACAGAGGAGGTGCCCATCCAGATCTGGGCATCCTCCTCTACCTCATGGCACAGCCGGATCCTTTTGGGAGCCGACTCGTCAGTTTGAACAGCCGGGCGCTTAGAGCTGGAACTCTCTGTCTGAGGAGGAGGTGGCTGTCGAGTGGGCGACACCACTGGCGACGGAGTCAGATCCACCATGTTTTGAGGAGGAGGAGGAGTCGGCCTGGGAGCCGGAGACGGTAGGGAGGAAGAGGCAGCAGCGGTACCGGAAGAGCGTTGGATCAGCCGACGCCTCATCTTTTCGGCTCTGTCTGCCATCTCGGGAGTCGGTTCAAACGCCTCGTCGGAGCTGGAGGAGTCGGAGTCGTATGGACCTGTAAAAAGGAAAGAGAAAGCATGAGGTGTTCCGAGTCGGAATATGGCGAGATAGGAAAAGAATGAGGGGTAACGAAGACTACCTACGGTGGCCGCACCCTCCGGTAGCAAGCCACGCTTAGCCATGGCCCGGACTCGGGACCAGTACTTGACGGAGTACGGCCCGAAGACCTTCAAGAACTCGCCACCCAAGACCGCATCATCGGAGGGAACGACACGTCGAGGACAAGGCTTGAACAGAGCGGCCGGCCACAGGGTCGGAAAAGTAAAAGAAGAAAGGGCAGGGCGGACGAAGAAATAAAGGAGCTTCCAATCCTTGATGGAATCGGACAGCCCCTCGAAAAGCTATCGCCCCGGGCGAGCGGCGACTTGAACAAAGCCCGGCGAGTGCGAGCCAACCTTGTTTACGGTAAAAAGATACCGGAATAGGTCGAGGTCCGGCTTGCACAACCACCAGTGGCAGAGATTGATGAAGCAAGTAAGGAGTCGGTGAGAATTGGGCACTAATTGGCCCGGAACCAAATTATAATGGCGGTAAAAAAGAGAGAGAAAAGGACATGGAGGAACTCGGAAGCCAAAGGCAATCGAGTGTAGGTGAATACCGACACAACCCTCGGGTGGGTCGTAAATTTGCCGGCCCTCCGGGGCAAGGACTACGGCCGAGGGCCCAAGAAGATACTGGGCCATCTCCAGATCCGCCGCAGTAGCGACGAACGGCGGCCCGGAGGGGCGGACGATTGGATCGAACTTGCCCCGCGACCGTATAACGCCACCTGGCAGAGCCGCCACCGTCGTCAAAGGAGCGGGGCTCAGCGGAGTGACCGCCCCCGAAGAAGAGGGGGTCGGAGGAAGAGAAGATGTCGATGGAACGTCCGAGGGAAGTTCCATACGACGGAGGGAAGACGTCAATGGAACGTCCGCCGGAAGTTCCATACGACGAGGAGGAGAAGAGGAAGACGAAGAAGGAGAAGAAGAAGAGGGAGAGGTCGCCTCGGTGTTGTCAACCGAGTAACGACGAGAAGAAGAAGAATGTGAGGAAGAAGACATTACCTAGGTCAGGAAGGAAATTGGAGGAGGAACAGAGTGGCCGGAGAAGCTCGAAGTTGAAACTGAAAAGGAAGACTGGAGAAGAGAGTGGAAAGAGAGACGAAGTGGCTATTTGAAGGGTAGGAATTTCAAAGGGCGGCCACGTGCCACCTTCTCGTTGGAGGGGCTGGAGGTGACGAGACGTGAAGGGACGCCGCATTTAATGCCTCAAAAGGCGGGGCGACGGTTCAGGTCTAGGGTTAGCCCACAGACGGCGCGTCTGCCCTAGGCTAGGGTCGAACGTTACGTGACCCGGCCTGCTAAGCCGGGAGCCCGTAGTGGGCCATGGCCTCTGGGCCCACGAGATACGAGCTGGAAGCTTCTAGAAGCAACCCGGTAGAACCCGGCTCATCAAATGATATCGGCCGAGCTCATGAAGAAATTCCGGTCGCGGGGTCGGCGATCAGACCCGGCGACTCCCTCGGCACGAGGATCTCGCCATAGCAAGACTAGGGGTCAGTCTCATAGATCCGAGGTCGGGCGACAAAATAGTAAGAAATTGCGGGGTCGGATAGAAAAGCACACTGTTTATTTAAAACAATACGAAGATTACAAGGCCCCGAACTCTGCCGGTGCAAACTACAAGAGAAAAACAGAGTCATGGCTTGGCTTCCTTCTCTGTCGACGAGCGGGCAGCCGGATGACCCTCTAGAAAGTATTGGGGGCGGAATGGTAGAGGACTCGGCTCAGGCTCTGGCATCTCGTCCAGATACACGGTCGGCTTCCCATCGTCAATCATTTGTAAAGGCCTCTCCAGAGCGCTCGGCGACATGGCAACGCCAAAAAGCGGAGGAACCTCCCACACCTCTTCCTCCTCGGGAGCAGGATTCCCGACCTCTGGTCTGGGATCCTCCACCACAGGCTCCATCTCCACATCGATAGACTCCCTACACATCAGGTCCAGCATGTCCTGAGGCACCACGATGGGGTCTGAAGCCGAGTCGCCCACCAGACGACCTCCGTTAGCCAGCCTTTTCTGCCTCAACTGCTCCAGTCGAGCATGTTCCTTGTTGCGGATGGACCAGCGGCGATCACCATCTCTGTAACTCATAGCGCCGTGCTTTCGCAAAATGAAGAGTGTTGCGATTTGCATCAACTGTGAAGGGTCTTTATATAGCCCAGTGAAGGCGAATATCTAGCCGATAATTATGGAGGAGACTGGCATAACTGAGCCGGATTGGACGGATGATGAGAATCTTTGTCAGAGATTAGTTCCATCAGATCCGCCCGGGAAGAGCAAGATTCGCACGCCAAGGAAAGATTGGATTTACCCGAGCTATGGGAATCTTGCAGATGTTAGACTGAAAAGAACCTGACGATGTGACCGACTCCTTGACCAGTCGTCCGAATGGGTACGCAACAAAACACGACAAAACACAAGGCAAGACGAAAATAGCGCTTTTATTATTATTATGGAAAAGGAGGGTACAAGAAACAAGGAGCTTATTACAAATAATGAATATGAAAATGCTCCTAAAAAAGATTCCTCCGAGCTAAGACCGACCCTGGTACATAAGGTCACTCGCCAGGCGAGGAAGAGTCGCCCCCAAAGAATCCCCCCGATGGTCGAGGGGGAGAGGGGCAGAACGAGTCCCAGAAAGTTGGCATGAGCGGCGGCGCAATGGGTTCCTCATCATCCGGATACGCCTCCTGGTAGCGGGCGTAATCCTCGTCATCCATAAGGCCCGTGACCGGCCCGTCCAGGTCGTCCAGCGGGATGGAGAAAGTCATTTTGAAAGTCAATTGTTCAGGGACGGCCACCTCCACGAAGGATCCATCTTGAGAAGTCACCCTGGCGGTTGCTGGAGTCGGCGGACGAAGCAAAGGCGGCACGACTTCTCGCTGAGGTGGGGTCGGCGGTCGAGAAGCTGAGGAGGTGGCACCAGCAGGAGATCTCCGGGGAGCCGGACGAGAAGCTTTTTTCTTGCTTTCCCTCTCAGGTCGAGTCCGCTTAGAAGGCAGCGGACGCCGAGGAGACCCGAAGTCAATTTGCTTCCCTTTCAAGGGAGAGCGACCCATGATGAACTTGTGAGGCAAAGAGAGGAGGAAGGAGGCCATTTATAGGTGTCAAGCCTAGATGAAAGAATCTCAACGGCTCCGCGAGATCCGGAGAGAATGGCTGATGATCCGGACGTTACAAGGGGCTATTCAGGGCACGGATACGGTAATTAAAGGAGACGAGCGGTTGCTACTTTTCCAAACCCAGGTTGAAGGACCGGGTATGGAAAAGTGAGGGACTAGTTGATGGGGTAAGGACCCCGGCCCAAGAGATAGGGGCCCAAAGAAAATAGAAGTGGGCCAGCATCGAGAGGAGCCCAAAGAGCAGTCAAGTCGAGTCCAGGAGTCGGCCGAGGCCCAAGCCCAGGAAAGGACCCGGCTCGAGGAGCCGTTGAGGGCATTAAAGGGGGTTCCTTTAATAGAGAGCCGTTGAAGCATTGAAGACAGGACCCGGTCGGGCTGTTACAAGCCTAGGAGAGCCGTTGGTCGACCGAGTAATAGCGTCCAACGGCTCCATATCTTAATTAGCCTTGAAGTCGGCCATTAAGGGCCTTCAAGTCGGCAGAGGAGGAGCCACTATATAAAGGCTCCTCCATTCTTGTAAAAGGCAGACATTCGGACACCCGGAAGAGGGGAGAATAACAAAGAATTTCCGAGCACTAACATTATCTCTGAGTTAGACATATATATTATTGAGAGGTGTATCCTCCGACCAAAGGTTGTGTTGGACCTCCTTGGGCCCGAAAACCCTAAAACCATCACTCTTCACCTCTGCTACGACCAAGTCCTTGAGTGCCTCACAAAGTGTTCACCTCCCTATCCTTCTTATCACTGAAGAAATACCGAATGGTAAGAGGCACAATAGCTTTAAAATTGAAAATGCCCGGATCAAGGAAAATCAATGTAGGGAGATAGTCATGCAAAGTTGGGAAATATGTTAATTACCATATTGCCCTTATTATTAAACAAAAGCAAGTCAATTAACATTTTCTGGTGACATTTAGCCGGCAATTTGACCGGAGTGATCAAAATTGATAAAAATTAAAAAGTTAAGGTACTAAATTGACAATTTTAAAAGTTATGGATTGAAATTAACAAGACACAATAGTTATAGGACCAAAATTGAAATTTTCTCAATTATATTATTACAAAGATGTCACCACTTATTGGATTCCCACTATATCTATCTATCCACACACACACACACACACACACACACACACACACACACACACACACACACACACACACACACACACACACACACACACACACACACACACACACATATATATATATATATATATATATATATATATATATATATATATAATAATAATAACATAAGTGATTGTGAAATTTTCCCGCCCATTCAAAGATAATTTAGTAATATCAACATTATTGGATAAAAGTGTCATTTAGGATTAGTATTTAAAGACTTTAAATAAATGATTACACTTTCTTTTTGAAAAATCATACAACTTCATAATTCTTTCATTTTTCACCTATAAATACAATGGATTGATGACTAAAGAAATTATAATTTTTCATTTTGCACTGTCTCCCTCTTCTTCCCGTTCACTGTGAAATCATAGTGCTGGTGACTCTGCTTCGAGTAGTGTATTAAAAATCATAGTGTCTTTTAAACAAAGTATTTGAATAGGGAATTAATATAGTGTATATCTTATTTTGTTTGGACAATTAGATTTCGTCGCTTTGTCGCCTTGCCATATGTTCCGTTGCCAAGTGTTTATAATATAAGTATTTTTTTTAATCTTTTATAATGTCTATATTTAAAAAAAAAAATTTATTTATTCTATTTTTATTTTTTGTTAATTTACTACTTTTTAGATGTTTTCATTGGTTGTGCAAGAAAATTGGAGTACATCGACAGAATTGGTGTGTCCAAGGAAAATTTCAAAGGACAGTGTTATTATGAATTTCAATGTGGTCACATCATATCTTATCTATGTCATGCTTCAAGAGAAGGACTAGATTTGTTTTAGCTTCATAACATCAAGAGTAAGAAAATTAAATATATATTTTTTATTATTTATATCACTTAATTGAATTATTTGAAAATAACATTTAACATATTTATTTATTTTTAAATATAAACATCATTGGTTACTTCTAGTAATTTGCGTTAGTTCAAAAACAATATATGTATTAGATCTCATGGCATGTGGCACACACGCACGCACGAACGCATGCACGCACGCACACACGCATACAGAGAATTATTAACTATTATTATTTATAAATTATTTATGAACGTATATTATAGGACATTTCGATCGTTTACAGATTTACGAGGGAAAAGAGCTAGAAACACATTTGATTGAAAGAGAATTCACGTATATATCAAAATTAAAGTATTAATTTTTGTTTAAAATTTTATTTGTAGTGTTTCTATTGTTTAACTTACTAATAAATAAATAAATATATATATATATATATGGAAAATTGCATCTTTGGTCCCTGAGTTATACCCAAGTTCCGAATCAGTCCCTGAGTTATGAACGTATGCATTTTTAATCACTCAGTTATGAATGAAGTGGCGCAATTGGTCCCGACCGTTAAAACTAACGGAAAAATTAAAAAATATTTATAATCTGAGGGGTAAAGTAGGAAATTTCCATTCTATTTTCCTTCTTATATCAAACCCACTTTCACAACATTATTTTTCACTTCTTAGCCTCTTATTTCAAGATTGTTCAATTCTAAAAGCATTTCAATAACTTTAGTATGACTTGTTAGGAACCTGGCTCTCGTATAACTAACTTAATATTTAGCACAAACAAAGAAACACTTTATCAGTGTCTTCAGATGTGTGAAACACACTATCCTATCAATTTTCAATTTTCTTTACTAAGCAACAAAAGTAATTAGAACAGAACTTTTGAGATACAAAATAATGTCAAATTTCTCAGGTTGCTTTTATTAGAAATTTACCAACAGAATAACTAGAGATTTTTAGTATGTAAAATTTTTTCATATGCAACAATCAATAATCGTTTTTAGAAATTACAAAACTTTTTAGAATTTTCATAATTGAGTCTTAGGTTCCTCATTGATTACTCTAGTTTTTAAGAAGACAGAGGAGGTGATGGGTATATATATAATATAATTTTCATATATTATCAGGATATACAATTCTTGATTGAATTACTGCAGAGCTTACGAAAGAATTTTACGTACTAAAAATCTCAAGTTACTCCCCTGGTGAATTTGTCATAAAAATAACTGAGAAATTTGATATCTTCTTGTATTTCAAAAGTTATAGTTTGATTATCATTATGTTTAGTAAGGGAAATCATAAACTTTTAGGATGGTGTGTTTTACATGCTTGAAGACAATGATTAAGTGTTCTCTTGTTTGTACTGAGTCGTCATAGGTTCTTTATACGAGACTCAGGTTACTAACTGATAGGAATATTTTTGTAAGTTTTGATGAAGCCAAATGTACTTTAGATCCCCTTAGTTTTTAGGTCTTTGAATACAAGCATCATAAATCAGAATAGCGAATCAAAAGGAATCTACCATAGGAAGAACAAAATTAATTTGAGAAATTAATTTTAGTCCTACGAGTATTCATCCGAGAAAGAAGCATAAAGGAATGGCGTTGCAAAGAATGACCGGATGAGCCTAACGGCGAAATGGTAGAAGTCTTTAATCAAAACGATCACACCCGAGATTGATTTCCCCCCCCCCCCCCCCCCCCCCCCAAGGACTTAATTTTTGCAAATCAAGTTTTCGGACAAGCACAATGATATCAAAAGGAGCACGATGTGTGCTAAGGAGCACAATGTATCAAAAGGAGCACGATGTGTGCTAAGGAGCACAATGTTCTAAAGGAGCAAAATGTTCTACAGGAGCACAATGTGAACAAGCACGATGCGTCCAAAGGAGCACAATGTGACCAAATCAGAAAAGCACAATGTTCAAGTCAAGGAGCACGATGCTCAAGTCAAAGGAGCACAATGTGGCAAAGAAGCAAGATGATCAGAAATTGGACAAATTCGAAGGAATTTATTCTAAGTCTACCCACATGCCACAAGAAGCCAAAATTGCTTGAAAGACTTTTGATCAGAACGGAAAAATATCTATGAAAGAAATGAATATAAAAACTTATCCTAGAAATAAATTCTATCAAATGAATTTATTTCAAAGATACGTTGGATATTCAATATGACAACAAAATAATATTTTGAACAAATCAATTGGAGATAAGATATTATCTTGTCAGGCAAGTTGACAATCAAATCAAAATTGAAGACCTACTATTGTCAACAATATCAGGCTATGAAGATTCAAATTTCAAATATCAAATTATCCCACTCCAACGGATACATTTGATTGCCTATAAAAAGCCATGAAGACTTGAAGACAGAAGCAGAGGTGCACAAGATAGACACGAGATAGAAGTGCAATACACACGAAAATTTAAAAGTGCAAGTGCTCAAATATTCTTAGAGACTTAGTCTGAATAGTCTCAAAAATCTAGTTGGAGAGAGATGCAATTACCTTTGTATTTGTAATTGTAAAAAGAGTATAGCTGTGTGCAAAATACTCTAGTGAGTGTAGCTGTGTGCAAAACACTCGTAGTTGCTAAGTGTAGCTGTGTGCAAGACACTTAGTTGGCGTTGAGTATAGCTGTGTGCGAAATACTCGGAGTTGAGTGTAGCTGTGTGCGAGACACTCGGAGTTGGGTGTAGCTGTGTGCAAGACATCCGGAAGAAGTGCTTGTGTAGCGCTTATTCACTATTGTAACTGTGTGTGGAAAATAGTGAATTACTCCTAGAAGTGAATGGAGTAAAGTGGACTAGGAAGATTACGCCACTTCCGAACCACTATAAATTGCCTCTCTCATTTACATACCGCACTTACATAATTTGCTCTATCTATTTATCTTATCCGACTAACCCGTTTACTATTCACAATCAATCTAAATCATTCGGGTTCAGTGTGTTTTCACGTATGCATGTGACTCAAACTTCTCGAGCTTAAATATTGAATCATTCTAAGCAAGTTTGACGTATTGCATGTAACATTCGATACACGGTCGACGTGATACGATATTTATTTACAATCTTGAATATTGTTATTATATATTGAGTGAACCATCTCCTTTATATATTCAAAATACCTCTGTTACTTTATTCTATCTTACATGCACATTTAATTCATTAATTGGGCATAACTCTTTACATACTACCTCTTTCGCTGTGCAGTCTAAACTTACTCTATTTTACTTGATATTTAGAGTTGAAGTTACCAAAGAGTTATTTATTTTGAAAAAGCTTGAAAGTCTATTCACCCCCCCCCCCCCCCCCTCTAGACTTTCACCACCCTATCGGGACCAACACTAACAAGTCATACGAAGATTATTGAATTGCTTTTGGAATTGAAGAACCTTGAAATATAATGTTAGGAAGTTGAAAATAATGTTGCAAAAGTGATTTCAATATAAGAAAGTAGATAAAATGTGAATTTCCGACTTTACCCCTAAAATTTTAAATATTTTTAAATTTTTCGTCAGTTTTAACGGTCAGAGACCAAATGCGCCACTTCGCTCATAACTGGGGGACTAAAAATGGATACAGTCATAACTCAGGACTGAGTCGTCACTATCATTATAATTCAGCCCCCCCCCCCCCCCCCCCCCCCCCACACACACACACACACATAAAAACCCATATTTTGTAGTGTCCTCAACAACCGAGTAGTGGAGATTAGAGTGCGAGTATTATGTTGTGGCGTGTAATTAATGCCAACTAAATGCTATTTAGTACTCCAATTCCTATATAAGAAGGGGTAGTAGGAGCAAGTGATTTACAACAAAAGAGGGAAGAACGAGAGAGTACACAACACACAAAGATAAGCACCTTTTTCTTGTACGTTTTATCCTGGGAAACCTAGGCCACAATGCTCCTAGCACTTTTGGGAGGTGACAAATAAGGTTTTAAGGAAAGAAAGACATTTTGCCTAACTCGTACTATTCTTCATCCTTCTCCTTCTTTCTTGTTTTTGGATTATGCTTTTAAGCAAGAATCCGTTCTTCTCTTTTGATATATTTGTTGGATTGGACTTATAATCTGAGGATTATTAGTTCCAATTTTGGTTAATATATATTGGTATATTTTTTCGTAGATATATATGTATATATAACCGTTAGTTCCGTTATATATATATTTGTGTGTATATATATATATTTCGGATAAATATCGAATAATATTTTATATATACTTGTGGGTGTATATATAAATATTATTTTGTGATATTAAATCGATTTTGGTTCATTATAACCAACAAGTTGATCACTATTAACTTTTTGACTTGGTTAAAAAATCAATATAAGTGTTTGATTCTAACTTTTTATAATTTTAAAATGTTAAAATTCAAAAAGCTACTCAAAACAATTTTTTCAATTAACTTTTTGAGAAAGACAATTATACCAAACAGTTATCAGTTAACAACAAATTTACCAAATAGTCTACCGCTAATTATACTCTCTAATTAACTCAATCAATTATCAGCTATCACCCAAACGCCATTTACCGACCACGGCCAATTTAGGACAACGAGTGCTGACAAGTGACAAGTGATATCGATCCACCATCACGGAATGTAGTGATGAAACTTACAGCCATTACTTTAGATTGATGGAAAGCTGAGCCAAATCTCGAATAATGCCTCTGCTGGAAAACTGTTCATCTGGGGAAGGCGCCTTCTTCCTCCATAACAACTGCCCACCACCACGCCTTGTTCTCCCTCGCGTGGCTCAACTCATCATTCCATGGAGAATTTCCAAGGTCAGAGCAAAACCCACACTTCAATACCTAATATTTCATTATGTATGTATGTATGTATGTATGTATATACAGTCTGTCAAGAGTCAAGACTCAATCTTTGCTCCTCCATGATATCCAGGCAGTTTAACGGAGCATCTGGTTGTGGTGGATGGTGGTAGCGAAATCAAAATCCGGGTTAGTGGGCTCACGAAGGATTCAAACAATGGCGTCACCGTACTCAACAAGGTCAGCCTGGATATACCCAGAGGTGTAATCGTGGGGATTATTGGGCCGAGTGGTAGCGGAAAATCAACTTTCTTGAGAGCTCTCAACCGCCTATGGGAGCCTCCTTCTGGCACAATCTTCTTGGATGGTAAAGATATATGTGAGTTGGATGTGCTGAGCCTTCGCCGCCATGTTGGGATGTTGTTTCAGCTCCCTGCTCTTTTTCAAGGTACTCTTTTTCTTATTGTTCTAGCTACTAGCTAGCATCTTAAAACAGATCAATTTCAGTTACCCAATTTATTGCTAGCATAAAGTTTGAGTGAGACTTTAATTAGTTCTTGTTTAGCTTCAATATGCTGCAAATGATATCATAGCATATACTATATGCTTCTGTGTATTTGATTTTTTCTAGAAAGTAGAAAATGATTGTTCATTGCTCGCAGCACCTAGATAGCATCAAAGTATGTGTGTGTGTTTTTAGAAGGAACTTTACTTGCCCACAAAATGCGAAATTTCCTCTTGACTCGTTGGTTGGAGGACCAATGCCTAGTGCCCACCCACTATATGCTGGCTGGGCTCGATCCTATGTGTCTGGAAACCAACTGAGCTGGCCGTAACTTTACTGGGAAGAGCTGGATATGAATTTCCATTGAAGGATTTTGGTGGCAATAGTCCCTTGAGCTTTATCAAAATTTGAGGGGTAATTTTAGCTGTAGGTTCTATTAAAGAAAGAAGAAAGGAAAGAACTGGAGTTAATGCTAATGGAATCAAATTAAAGTCCATACTTCTATCATATCCTCAGATAATAATGGCCCTGTTTGGTAAAACATTGGCCTATAGGCCAATTTTAGCTTATTTGACCACTATTAATTGTTTGATTTAGTTAAAATATAATATAAGTGTTTGGTTAATTAGCTTTTTGCAACTCCAAAAGCTAAAATTCAAAAAGCTACTCCAAGCAACTTTTTCAGTTAGCTTTTTCATAAAAGAAATTATATCAAACAGTTATCAGCTATACCAAACACTTTTCTACAACAGCTAATGTTATCAACTATTTATACTATCACAGCTAACAGCCATTTACCAAACAGGGCCAATATCAGTTCGTTTTGCATATATTGAATCTGATTATATGTAATACTTTTTTAGATGTGGCATTACTTGGAGTCAAGTAATTTATTGTGGTAATTATGCAGGCAGTGTTGCAGATAACATCAGATATGGACCACAGTTAAGAGGGAAAAAACTTGGTGACAATCATGTCCACAAATTGCTTACCCTTGCTGATCTCGACTCCTCTTTCTTCAACAAATGTGCTGCTGAGTTATCTGTTGGTCAGGCTCAAAGGGTTGCACTTGCTAGGACCTTGGCTAATGAACCACAGGTACGGTGATGCAAAGTATGTTTGTTTAATTCACAACAATATAATGAAAATTTTAGCTGATTAGAACCCGGAATTTGTTCCAATCTTTGAAGGTTCTGTTACTAGATGAGCCAACCAGTGCACTGGATCCCATATCAACACAGAATATCGAGGATGTGCTTGTAAAGCTGAAGAAAGATCACAACATGACAATTGCAATCGTCTCTCACAGTATCAAACAAATACAGAGAATTGCTGATATGGTTTGCCTTCTTGTTGGCGGTGAAATCGTTGAAATTCTAAAACCCGATCAACTCTCTGAAGCTAAGCATCCCATGGCACAAAGGTTTCTCCAACTTAGCTCCTAGTTTGTGTTACTGTTATCAGCTCACTATTTTATGCCCGGGTTTGATAGAATGATAGGTACGAGTTTGCCATGTGACTATAAGTGGAACTATTTCTGGTCTCACATTAGTTGAGAGTAGAGAATATCTCATCTTTCAAATGCTGTTGGTAACTCATTTTTTCAAAGTAAAACCATGGTTCATTAGAATGGATGTTTTACATGACTGAAATGTATGAATCATCAAATTCAAAATAATTTCATCTATTACACATTATTGGATGTCAATGCAAACACACACATATATATATATATATATATATAATATATATATTTCCTCCCGTCAAGCCGTCAAGCCATCAACATGAGGAATAGATTTGAGGAGACTGTTGCTGCTAGAATACCTGCACTAACACCCAAAGCTGTACCAACACTGGAATCGTCTTGTGTTGGGGCATCCGAAATTGGTGCTTCACCGGAACCTGGTGCTTCACTGGAAACTGGTGCTTCAGTAGGTGTGAGAGTATTTGATGGAGATAGTGTTGGAGGGGACAACATCTTCCTCGGGCTAGGTGCTTCAGACGTGGTCGGGCTAGCAGGAGGTGTGTCGGTCGGGCTAGCAGGAGAGGTGCTGGTTGGGCTAGCAGGAGAGGTGCTGGTTGGGCTAGCAGGAGGGGTGCTGGTGGGGCTAGCAGGAGGGGTGCTGGTCGGGCTAGCAGGAGGGGTGCTGGTCGGGCTAGCAGCGGGGACCTTGGCCGGGCTAGCAGCGGGGGCCTTGGCCGGGGGGCTAGCAGCGGGAGGCTTGGCCGGGCTTGAAGCTGCATCAACTGGAGAACTTGCGAGAATTGAATTGCCAGAGGCAGAATTTGTATTGTCAATGGCCGCAGCACAACTGACCAGAAAGGTGATGGAGAAGAAAATGATCTTGGAATTCATTTTTGGGGGTTTATTTTCTTTTATTTTTGTTATTTTTTTTTCTCTTATTGTTTACTCTTTTTTTTTTTTTTTTGCGTGTGTATGTGGTTTGAAGTTCTTGGAGAGGGTAGAGGTTTTTATAATGAAATTTGTTGGATTGAGAAGTGGGAAGTTAGCAGTGTTGTAGGCTTATTTGCAGAGAATCTGTTTGGGAAGAATGGTGAAGAGAATTTGGTGGTAGATTTGTGAACATGTCATATTTCCTATTAAATATGTGATCCGTAAAAATTATAAAGTTATTGACTATTAAGGTCTGTGAATTTGTCATTACCCAACCATATATTTTTTTATTATTATTTGTTGAATGGGGTAAAACATAAAATACTAAACATTTAATCTAAATATCTAAATATTTAAATATTTAAATATATATACTAAAAAGTGAAATTCTAAATTAAAGTGGAAAACATTAATCCATAAGTTCTAAAATGTGAATTTTAAGTGTATTGCACTCTCATATTAGGTCCAATCTATAGTATTGTTGGGTGTATTTTAAAATATTATTAAATAGTGGCGTTTGGTTCACGAATTGTAATATTATCTTAAATAATAGGATTATTCCTTTAAGAGGTAATGTGAGATTTTAAGATGGTAAGATTACTTTATCTGTTTGGTTTAGATTGTTATAATACAATATTAACTTGTTTTGTTAAATGTTATATTTTAGATTATATGGAATAAATTAATATAACATCTTAACAAACAAACAAATAAATAAATTATATATATATATATATATATATATATATATATATATATATATATATATATATATATAGGTCAAAGTACCTAAGAGGTCCCTGTACTATTGTGTTTTGTTCAATTTAGTCCTTACACCTTTATTCTGTTTAATTTAGTCCCTGTACTTTAAAAAGTGGTACAATTAAGGACAATAGTTAACGGTGTTATTACCGTTAACTTAGGTTACGTGGCATTGACATCATCATTGTCACATCATGATATTTATATTCTTACTCATATATTACTTTATAAATATTTAAACTTAATTACTTTTATCACCAATATATTAAACTAGTATGTCCAAAAAAAATAATTACAACCGTGTTCCTAATGCAATTTGGACACTTGATGTCAGTATGCTTGTAATTATTTATTTTGGACATACTATTTTAATATATTGTCAACGCCACGTAAGCTAAGTTAACAGTAATATTAATACCATTAATTATTGTCCTTAGTTTCACCATTTTTTAAAGTAGATGGACTAAATTGAACATAATAATGGTACAAGAATTAAATTGAACAAAACATTATTGTACAGAGACTTTATAAGTACTTTGACTATACATATATACAAATCTAACCATAACAAATAAAGTTAGGCCCTTAACAGGAACAAAAAAATGTGGGTGTAATTGTTTGTTGAAATGAAGGGTTCATATTATTTTGATTTTAGTATTTTTTTAATGATCTTCCTTGTTTACCCTCTATTATATTATTTTCTTCTCTTAAATAACTTTACATTCCGTTAGAATAAACTTTAGTAACTGAATATTCCGTTAACTATTTATAATTCTTAACTTACTCTTTAATTTCAGTAAGAAAAGTCTTAGGTTTGAATCTCATCGCAATCAAAGTAAGCATAATTGTTAAACATATACTACGAATATGTTTAAAAAAATACAATATAAAATTTAACATAAACTTTGTTTAAATAATTAGTTCGACTAAATGTATAACATTTAACGTTGAACATCAAAGATTATAAATCAAGAATCTTGAAAATCATTTTCTTGTATTTAACAAAAAAAAAAAAAAAAAAAAAAAAAAAAAAAAACCAAAACAAAACAAATTTAGGTCCCTACTGATGACAGTGTCGCAAAAAAAAAAAAAAAAAAAAAAAAAAAAAGAGGCTTTAGGGAGGCATAAGGGGGGTTCATCTATCTTGGTGAATCTTTGAATTTTGGGAGTGCTGATAAAGGAGGAATAAGGAAGGGTCCATCATGCTTGATGGACCTATGGAATCTGATCAGATGAGGAAGTAGAAGAGGGAATGCTGGTCTTCAGGTATCAGGTCTGGAAGTCTGTTCTGAAGCTGGAAAAAAGATGGATGATGGTCCTGAAGGGAGGTATAAGAGTGGTTTGTAGGGAAGAAGGCTGCAGCTCCAAGACAAAGCTCTTAGAGTGGAGTCTTTGGGCTGCCATGGTGCTGATCTTGCTATGAGAAATGATGCACCATGTCAAGCTTGGGGGGTCCTGAGCTCTGAGCTGATGGAGCTGGTAAGCAGGAGGAGCATAAGGATGCAATGGGAGTATAAGGAGGGTCTGCCAAGCTTGGTAGACCTCAGAGTTTTATGAGCTTTTTGATGGCCCAATTCAAAGCTTGGTAAAGATGGAATCTCTGCAACCTCCTAAAGCTTTTAGAGTGGAGGGGGGTTGCAACCATGAGTCTGATCCTCCCTTGGGAAATGATGGCTTATGGTGGTTCTGTAAGCTGATGTATGTACAGAGATGGAATGAGATGATGCAGGGTTCCTGAAGGGCTGCAGTTCTGATCCAAAGCTCTAGTAGTGGAGGAGATGACTGCCATGAGATAGATCCCAAGTTGGGAAAGGATATTTCATGCTAGAGCTTTTGAGTTTCTGCCATGAATCCTTGAAGGAGCAGAAAAGCTGGAATAAGGGATCTTGGCAACAGGTCTGGAGGGCAGGTATCATGGCTGTATCTCTTTCTTGTATTATTTACTTGGCATGCAGGTCGAGGAGGGATAAGGAGGGTTTACTTTGTGAGGTAAACCTCTGAGTGTGGAGGAGAAATGGCTGCAGAATAAGGCCATGTTTAGGAAGTGGAATGGATGCAGGTCCAGTTTAAGGCTCTTAGAGTGGAGGACTGATCTGCCATGGTGATGATCTCACCTTGGGAAATGATTCATCATATGCTGAATGAAATAAATGATGAGGCTTGAGATGAAACATGCTGAGTAAAATAAAAGGCAGATTGATTCATTAGGCCTGGGATTTTGGCAAATTATGTTGTGCATCGGTATGCACCAAGCATGGTGCATACTGATGCAAAAACGACGTCGTTTTAATAAAACGCGCGTCTCCTGTAAAAAAAAAAAATCAAGTTCAAAACTATAATTCCATAATCGATGAACTATAATTCCATAATCGATGAACTATATTTCCATAATTGATGAACTATAATTCCATAATCTAATCTATGAACTAAAAATTTCAGAATTGTTGAACTATAGTTCCATAATCGATGAACTATAGTTCCATAATCGATGAACTATAATTCCATAATCCATGAACTAAAATTCCATAATGAATGAACAAAATAATGTTGTTACTAGGAATCGAACCTGAATTTTTTAAAATGGAAGACGCGCGTTTTTAATAAAACGACGTCGTTTTTGCATCTGTATGCACCATGCATGGTGCATACAGATGCACAGCATAACTATTCTGGGATTTTGATGATGATGGCCGAATGGGGTTATGAGAATTATCTACTGGGTTGTGCTGAATTTGGGTACCATGAGATGGGCCTTCTGATTTAATATGGCCCAGGTGATTTAAAATGGGTCAGGTGAATTCTTGAAGGCGTTTGAGTGAAAATGGGGCAGATTTGAGATGGCTTTGGCCTTGGACCTTATAAGATGAATAATGGGTAATTATTGATGGGCCTGAAATGATGGACTGGTGGAATTAAAATGGGCCTCGAAGCAGAATTAATTTGATGAGCATCTCTTTTAATGGAGCTTGGAAGTGGGCCGAATGGATGAGATGGTTTTGGTTGTATGCGCCTGGAATTATTGTTAAGCTGGGCTGTGAAGTGTTGATGAGAATTGGCCGAATGGGCCTTTGACAATTATGAGAGAAGCTTTGGGCCTAAGCCTTATGAAGCCTTATGATGCTTAGATCGTGGAATTAAATCCCATGAATGGGGTTGAAAGAAGATGAGCCGAATGATATAATAATGGTGCATTATTTAGGCAAAGCAAATAATGAGGAGCTTAATGATGCCATGAAATAGATTCCACTATGGAAAATGATATTTCATGTATGTCATGTAATTTTGGTGAAGGAATAAGGGAGGTCCACCTAGGTGGGTGGACCTCATGAGGTGCTTTGATGTGGATTTAGCCCGTGAGGGCCTTGTGTAGATAGACTAGTTTTAGCTAGTTGATTTTAGACTTTGTCTTTGTTGATTTTTAGACCTTTGTTGTGAGCTTTAGACCAAGTTTTGGTCCTTGTGTATAAGGCTTTTTGCCTCTTTGAGCCATAGGTCACTTTTGGGCCTATGGCGTATCTTGTAAGGCCTTGGGCCACTTTTGTTGGTGAAATAAAGTTTTACAGTTCGCAAAAAAAAAAAAAAAAAAAAAAAAAAACAAATTTAGGTTAAGTTTTTTATTTTTTTTTATTTTTATTTTTTTATTTTGATTATTTAGAATTCGATATCTATAATGCCTTTATTCAAAAAAAAAAATTACATTAAAAATTTTTTAAAAACAGATATAATTTCATTAGTTATATTATCTTTATTTTCTACCATTCAAAGATTCATTACTTTCAAATCATTAATTAATTATATTTACTACATTGTCCATTGTATTCTTTTTACATTATCTTGTAATTAAATATCAAATTTATAATACAAAATATGTTATATATTTATTTACCATGTATTTTATACAAATATAATAAATATTAATAGTTTGTTCAATACTTTCACATGATAATCTACGATACACATCTCACAACACATAAAACATGTAGGGGAAAAAACTATTACTGCCAAATATGAACAGGCGTTTGCAAGATAAAGAGTTTATAGTACAACTAAGATCCAATCATATACACAACAAGGCAAATCTAAAACTTCCTACACCATAATCTCAGTGCATAATGCTGCCCCCTATGCTATCACCAGTAACCCAATTTCACATGACACACTACTAATAAAAAATAAGAGGACAAGTACTGAAGATGCAGACAATGACAATGCTACCCAAAAGAGAATTAAGAAGACTTAGAGAAATTTAAACTAAAAGTAATATTTATTTAGACTATTGTTTTAGACTAAGTATTTAGACTAACATTATTAAAAAGTTGCAAACATTTATTTTAGTGATAATTATAATTCATCTCTCATATATTATCTTGCATTTATATACTATGAATTACTGATTTAAATAAACAAATTCAACATTCAATTGCCTATGCATGAACATCTCCTATATAATCTTGCATTGATATACTTTGAATTGTTATTATTTATTTTTTTTTGAAAACCAATATAGATTCATTAAATCAAAAGTTCAATACATGAAGGAATAGAATCAAGCTAAATAAAGAACTAGAGTTAGAACGAGCTGCCCTTGCCAATACATGAGCAGCTTTATTCACTGATCTTGAGATAAATTTAATAGACACACTTTCAAAGTGTTGTTGGAGCTTCCGGCATTCGTTAATGACACAGACTGTAAACGATAAATATAGTAACGAACCCTTGAGCAAATTACACACCTGCTGACAATCGGAATACATCATGAACTTCATATGCATGTCCACATTCCTTGACCCACATTAAAGCTTCTTTAATGGCCATAGCTTCTGTCAAATGAGCATCATTCAAACTTTTGATCAATCCATTTTCTGCGCGAAAAAAGACCCCATAGCGATCCTATATAATGATATTAAAAGTGGCTTGCTGAGAATCATGAAAAATGGCGGCATCAACATATACATACACTATACCTTCAAGTATAACAATTTCTTCAATCGTAGGAGTTTGGACATGAGAATTGCTCAAAGAAGTTGTCGAGAGAGAAAGCCATTCATGGACCTGACATTTCAAACTGAAGTTTTGAACAATCCCAACTCTTCTGGTTCCACACGATGAGAGAAGGGAATTCAAAATCACATTCAGTTAGTAAGAGATTACAAGATAGAGCCCTATATGGAAGCTACCACTTAACTCTCCTAAGCTATAGACTAGAATTAACTAACTAAGCTATAGCCACAAATATACAAACTATATATTATAATACAATAATAACAATATTACTAACAGACCCCCTCAAGCACAAGGTTGGAGGGTGACAACATTGAGCTTGCCTCGGAGAGTCTGAAAACGTGGTGCTGGTAGCGGTTTGGTGAAGATGTCTGCCAGCTGTTCTTTTGTAGAGACAAAGTTGTAAATGAAGTCCCAGAAGCGACCTTGTCCCGGACGAAGTGGTAGTCGATTTCAACATGTTTAGTGTGGGCGTGAAAAATCGGATTAGTAGCCAGGTATGTAGCCCCAAGATTGTCACACCACAGAGTTGCCGGTTTACCAGAGTGTAGCCCTAGTTCTTGAAGTAACGAAATAACCCAGGTGACCTCCACAGAGACATCAACTAGACCTTTGTACTCAGCCTCTGTCGAAGACCGCGCAACTGTGCATTGCTTGCGAGATAACCATAACACCAGGTTACCCCCGAGAAACACTGCGTATCAACTGGTGGATTTTTGGTCAACCGGACAACCGACCCAGTCGAAATCAGAGAACGCATGAAGATCGGAGGATGGTGATGCTGTTAACCGTAACTCGTAGTCCTGTGTCTCTTTGACATACTGGAGAACCCGCTTGAGTGATGCCCAGTTATCTTCGGTAGGAGAATGCATAAACTGATATAACCTGTTAACTGAATAGGAGAAATCAGGCCGAGTGATAGTCAGGTACTGGAGAGCCCCGACTATTTGACGATACTGCGTGGGATTATCAAAAGGGTATAGTGACGGCATGGCTGGCTGTGTGACCGCCGATGGTGTTGCTAAGGACTTGCACTCGGACATACCTGCTCGAGTCAAGATATCCTTCAGCGTTGGGACAAGATAAGCCCATCTTTGTTGAATAGAGTTTCGATTCCCCAAAAGAAGCTTGGTGTGCCGAGGACTCTGATCATGAAAGTCGTTGAAAGATGGTGTAGCAAAGTGTTAATCAAATCCGGGTCGTTTCCCATCATGATGATGTCATCGACATATACTAACAAATAAACCCGGGAGTCCCCTGTTGTGAAGTGAAAAAGGGTGACATCGGTCTTGGACGCTAAAAACCTGGTGGATATTTAGAACTCATGCAGGCGTTTGAACCAGGCACGAGGTCCCTGTTTTAGTCCGTAGAGGGAGCATTGAAGATGACAGACATGATCTAGATGTGTGGGATCCTTGTAGCCAGGTGGTTGTTTCATATAGACCGTTTCGGACAGATACCTATTGAGAAACGTATTGTGAACATCCAGCTGACGCAGAGTCCACCTGTTGGATACAGCAAGAGAAAACAATATATGCACCGTAGTCGGCTTGACTACGGGGCTGAATGTGTCAAAGAAATCCTCACCGGCTACCTGGTTGAACCCCTTTGTGACCAAACGCGCCTTATAACGCTCAACTGAGCCATCGACTTTGCATTTGGTACAGTACACCCATTTGCAGCCGATTATATTCATGTGGCATAGCCGGTACTAGCTGCTAGGTGTTGTTATGCAGGAGGGTGTCGAACTCCTGATCCATAGCGTCCCGCTATTGCGGGTGGCCTACGACTTAGGAGTAGCAAGTCAGGTCCACAATTGTGTTAAGGCTGTAAAATTGTTCGCCTGTTCCCCGTGTTTTGCGGGGAGTGCGCATTGTGTGTCCTCCTTCTTGAGTGTGACCTGGTTTAGCACGAGTCACGGTGATTGCCGGTGGAGCCTCTATTGCTCTAGGTGCTGGCTCCCGCGCCAACGACGTCTCGTCAATTACCGATGTATTATGAGAATGAACCACTACTAGCCCGGCTCCCCATGGTGTATTTGTGGCTACTGAAGTAGAGTCAACCTGCAAAGGAGTCTGCACAGCAAATGGGAAAATAGACTCATCAAACCGAACATGACGGCAGATGAAAATCTTTCCCGTGGTTAGGTCCATATAGCGGTATCTCCTAAAAGAAACTGGGTAACCTAGGAATACACAGGGTGTAGATCGGTATTCTATCTTGTGCCGATTGTATGGCCTTAGATAGGAAAACATCTACACCCCAAGACTCAGAAAAAATGTGTATGTGGGTGGTGTTTTGTGTAGACGGTAATGTGGGCTGTGAAACTCTATAGCAGAAGATGGTAAGCAGTTTATTAATTGCGTGGCCATTTCAAAAGCATAATCCCAATATTTTAGTGGAGTTGAGCTTTCAGCAAGTAGTGCTAAATCGGTTTCGACAATGTGTCTATTCCGGCGTTCAACTCGGTCGTTTTGTTTGTGGGTGTACGCACATGATTGTCGGTGTATGATACCTAGGGATTCAAACACTTTTATATAGGCGACGATATTCGCCTCTTAGATCAGACTGGATGGCTTTGATAGAATGCGAAAACCGTCGTCCTACCATCGCCCGAAACAACTCAAAATTTTTATATATGTTTGATTTTAACTGTAAGGGATAAAACCAGCAAAACCGTGAATGGTCATCTACAAATAAAACGAAATAACGATATCCAGAATCAGAAATAACAGGGGACGGACCCCAGATATCCGTATACACCAAATCTAGAATATTTAATCTGGAACTAGGAACTCTATCTAAGGGAAAACGCGCCGACTTGCCGAGTTGACACGTTGTACAAACTTCGGACGAACATGCTTTATTTGTAGTGACCGGACAGTGTTTCAAAACACGTTGTAAGACTTGTTTATGTTGGTGACCCAATCGTTGATGCCAGACTGTGGGAAACGCTCTAGCGGTGAGATAGGCAAGATGTGCCCGTGGCACCAATAGTTTGTACAAACCACCCGTAGTGAATCCCTTAAGAAGAACCGCCTTGGTTGTGCAGTCCTTCACAAAAAATAAATCTTTATGAAACTCAAAGTAAATGTTATTTTCATTAGTGAATCGATAGACCGATAAAAGAGGTAACGACAACTTCGGGACATGCAATATATTTGACATATTTAAACATTTCGACACAGAAGGGATAACCATATGGCCAACACGAGAAACATTCAAACCTGCCCCATTTCCGACAGTGAGTACATCGCCACCGGTGTAAGTTTCCGATCGCCCCATCATCTGATCATCCGATGTACCATGACTCGATGCCCCCGTGTCCGGGAACCATGCATCCACCGGAGAATCTGTATGTAAGTCGCCAGAGACTGCCATGTTGGCATGCGGAGTTGGAGCGTCGGTGTACCGTTTGTAGCAATAGACGGTGATGTGCCCGTGACTACGACAGATTTGGCATCCGGGGTTGCCGCCGCGTCCACGCCCCTGTCTACCTCTCCTTCGTCCTCTGTCGCGATTCGGATTGCTTTTCGAGGACTGCCGTCCGCTGGAACTGGAGCGATCACCATGCTGATTGCCGCGACCAGCGTAAAAGGCGGTTGGAGAGCCGGTGGCACCAGAATGGTCCAACGTCGGGAATCCGTCAGCCTGGATAAAGTCCTGGGCCTGCAGGAGATCGGAGAGCTGAGAGAGAGTGACGGAAGTACCTGTCACTGTGAGGGCACTGGCCATCGCTTGAAACTCCGGCCTGAGACCTCGGAGCACGTACAGTATTTGTTCGTCCAGAGAAAGTAGCCGGCCGGCGAGTGACAGTGCCTCAACAATCAGCTGTGCTCTCCCAGGTACTCTGCCGGTGTGCTGCTCCCTTGCCGGAGGGTTTGGAATTGCCCTAGCAGGTTCAAGCAGCGGGCTCTCGTTGACGACGCCAAGGTCGACGTGATGGACATCCAAACCTCCCGGGCGGTGTTCCTGCCAACGACGAGGTGCATTACCTCGTCGGAGAGAGACGAGATAAGGAGAGATAGGATGGAGGCATCCTATTGTACCCATTGAGCGTATGCTGGATTCGGGACGATGGTAGGGCCGGAGGCGGTTGCGCCGGATTCGCCAGGCTGCTCTGCGGTGGTGACGGTGGTCGGAGGACATGGGAGGTCGCCGTCGATGTACCCAGCAGCCCCTGCCTGCGAAGGAACGATACGAGTTGCGTACGCCAAAATAGAAAATTCCGGGTGGCTAATTTCATCGACACGAAGTGATGAGCAGTGGTGAGTGAGTTGGTGGTGGCCTGAGCGGGGACGGTGGTGGTTGTCACCGTACTCTCGGAAGAGTTTGTCGACATGGTAGGTTTGGGGAGAAAAATTAGGATAGGGAAAACCTAACGCTAACTGATACCAGATGTGAGAAGGGAATTCAGAATCACATTCAGTTAGTAAGAGATTACAAGATAGAGCCCTATATGGAAGCTGCCACTTAACTATCCTAAGCTATAGACTAGAATTAACTAACTAAGCTATAGCCACAAATATACAAACTATATATTATAATACAATAATAACAATATTACCAACACACACAAAGTCATTGCGCATGAGCCAAATAGACTAGCAAAGTGCAATGCATTTCAGACCGTTCCATCCTCCATCCAAGGCTAGTTTCCTTGACAACCAAGAAAGGAAATCTACATCAGCTCTAGGTGGAGTGCAGCCCGCAATATTATGCCTGGTAGTATAAATGCACCCATAAAACAAATGTCGCGTGGTCTCCGGTTGCTGTTTACAAATGGGACACAGAACACATGCACCCTCATAACTGTCAAAATAGTCAAAGTAGGAATAATGCCATGGAAGCACCTCCATAAAAAGTTCTGCACATGTGATGGTATCTTTAATTTCCAAATAACATTCCAGACATTAGAAATATTAACTACTGCATTGTCATGAAATTCTGAGAGGCGCCTATACCCTTGCTAAACGGTGTAAATACCTCTAATATGCCCCTTCCAACACCAAACATCCTCATACTCAATAGCAACTAGGATTTGCAAAATTAAATTCACATCTCTTTGCTCAAAAAGATTATTAACAAGCCCAATATTCCAATCTCTCAAAGTAGGATCAATAAACTCACTAACCTTCATGTTTCCTCCTGGGTGTATGAATATAGGGATCATCATCATTTGGTAGCCAAGGTTGGCTCCACACTGTTGTGTTAATACCATTCCCTATCCTTCGAAAGCAACCATGGCGTAATAATGATTGACCTGTAAGAATGGACCTCCAACAATAGCTGGGGTTGGCTCTAATATTTGCCTCAAGGAAATCTACATGTGGGTAGTACCTTGCTTTGTAGACTTGTGCAGCAATAGAGTTTGGCTTTGTGAGTAGTCTCCAGCCTTGTTTGGCTAACAAAGCCACATTGAAACGGCTAAGTGTTTTAAAATCCAGTCCACCATTGGCTCTAGGTGGACATAACTTTGACCACACCATCCATTTAATTCCGCTGTTACGCCCGCCACTAGTTGACCACCAATATTTGTTCATAATCCTTTCAATATGCTCACAAAAAGTTACCAGGAGAAAGTACAAGCTCATTGTGTATGTGAGTAAAGCTTGGGCAACACTTTTAAGAAGAATTTCCTTCCCAGCCTTTGATAACATTTTTTATTCCAGCCACTCAACTGGTGAATTAGTTTAGTTTCAATATAGGAAAATACTTCTTTTTTATTTCGGCCGACCCCCATAGGCTGTCCAAATAATTCCCTATACTGTCCGACTGAACCACATAAAGAATTGCAGCCACCGCATTTTTCCTTTCTACCGCCGTATTTCTGCTGAACACAATGCAGGATTTATTATAATTAACTAATTGCCCTGACATTCTTTCATAAGACATTAAGCATCCTTTCACAACTTCAATTTCAGGAATTGCGTGGCTTTAAAGAAAAGAATGCTATCATCTGCAAAGAACAGATGAGAGACTCCAGGTGCACCTCTAGCCACTAAACATGGGGATATATCTTTCTTTCGGGTAGCAGTAGAAATAAGATGGGAAAGACCCTCTACACAAAGAATAAAGAGATAAGGAGATAACGAATCACCTTGTCGAAGACCACATGTTGGGATAATGAAATTGTTGGAAAAAAATAGGTTAAAATGGCATATTAAGTGGTAATTTTGTAGTACAATTATCAGTGGGGTCCACTTCTGATTTGGGTCGGGTCAAAGTGGATTCGGTTTTTTCGTAGTGAGACGAAGATATTGATATATTGTACGTTCAAAACGGATAATGGGTGAATGAGATATTGATTCTCAAAGTAGACTCATTTGAGTTGGAAAAGTGAAGGGAAAAAGCTTGGGAGTAGCTTTTGTCCCACATTGGTTTGGGAAGTGGATTTGCACCACTTTTATACAAGAGCTCTTTTAAGATTTATTGAATTGTATAGCATAAAGGTTTTCTCTTATGCGCAGGGGGGGGGGGGGGGGTTCAATTGAGTCTGAAAAGGCTTAATTTAGGCCTGCGCCTGTGATGGTTCGGAGCTGAAACACCACCCGCCATTAATTCCAATTTTAAATTTTGAACTTAATCTCAGTTAGTGGGCTGCTGTTTCAGGTGTTACAAAACTTGTCTTTATGTCGGTTTTCATGGCCATAATGAAGCTATTCAACTCCTTCAACGCTATATAAGAAGGGGTAAGAGCAGCAGAATTTTCATAACAAGAAACCATAGTTTTCCAGCTCCAAAATCTCTGCTTCTACTCCTTTCTTAGCCTAACTGTGTTCGAAGCATTGCTCGTGTTCGCTGGGTTCATTGTTTGGGTGCTCAAACAATTGAATCGTAGTACGTTTTATCCTGGGAAACCTAGGCTACAACGCTCCTAGCACTTGTGGGAGGTAGCAAATAAGGTGTTAAGGAAAGAATGTTTCGCTCGACTCGTACTAACCTTTTCCCTCGGTATCCTTTCGTTCTTCCCATCACATCCGATCATCTTTCCCAGTTTTTCCATAAAACAATAATCCTTTTGTAGGATTATTATTTGAGTTTTACCAACGTTATATCCAACAGAAATCAATGACATCACCATTAACTCCAACTCTGTACCGAACCGTTGTGACACAACGCAAAACTATATGAATCCTCCGTTGGTCAATCCCATACGAGTCATAATCTCCTTCAGAAAAGCCCACTCCATCTTATCATAAGCTTTCACAATGTCCAATTTCAGCGCACACCACCCATCTCTCCCCTCCCTCTTTTGATTTTGATAATGAATCACTTCAGAGGCCACTAGCACATTATCTGTAATTAAACGACCAGGAAGGAATGCACTTTGAGAGTTGGAAATTACCTTATCCAGAAGCTCCTTCAAATGATTAGCTAGCATATTCGAAAGGACTTTGTAAACAACGTTACAAAGAGCTATCGGGCGTAAATCCCCCATCAAAGTAAGAGACACTTTTTTCGGCACAAAGGTGATAATGGCATCATTAAAACCTGTAGGGAACTCTTGACCATTTGCATATTCAATAACAAGATTTGCAACATCATGACCAATCTGACACCAAAAGTATTGGAAAAATGCTGGGCTAAACCCGTCAAGACCCGGGGATTTATCAAGGGCCATAGAGAATATAGCATCACGGACCTCATCAAAAGAGAACGGTCGGAGAAGCCGCTGATTATCCTCATAATCAATTGTAGGCAGAAAGTCATCCAAGGAATTATTAAAATCAACCCCTTTGGAATTACATATGGATTGAAAGTGGCGCATGGATAAATCCAAAAGGTCCGTACCTTCAACCCAGTTATTCGTTTCATCCCGGAGTCTATCAATACGGCTCTTGCGTTTCCTTGCTGAGGCATATAGATGAAAATATTTCGTATTTCTATCTCCCTTTGTAAGCCAGAACTGCTTCGCCCTTTGACGCCAATATATATTAAAGTTGTCATGCAATGCTCTCATACGGTCATCCAATTCGCAGAACAAAGCATTTGCAGCTGCATCATCATGATCTCTCAAAATATTTAGTTGGGCTTGTATATTCTCAATCTCTTTTACCGTGCGTCTAGCATAATCCCATCCCCATCTTTTTAGGGACAAACCACATTGATTCAGTCGACATAGTAATGTGTCCTCGACAGTTAAATTCAATGCATCGAGCACAACCTCTGTGCAACCTACTTCCTTCAACCAAGTATTTTCGAACATAAACTTCCGCCGTTGCCGAACCAACCTTGGGATTCAATTTCTATAAATATAATAGAATGGTCAGATGTGATAACATCCTTATTATACACTTGAGGAAAAACAGTGCACCAATTTGCCCCGGCTACCGCTCGGTCTAGACGCTCTTCGACCCAGTTGACAGTCCCTTTACATCGTTCCCATGTAAACCTTCGACCCCGCATTGCAAGGTCAAATAAGCCACATTCTTCAAGAACTTGATTGAACCCATCAATAAGGGAATTAGGGTGAGGATGTAAACCCCTCTTTTCTGTTGGTGATGCAATGTCACTAAAGTCACCAGCAACTAGCCACAGGAGGTTTGATTTGGAGTGCAGAGAACGCAATAGATTCCATGAATCATGTATACGATTTCTCTCGGGAAAACAATAGAAAAATGTAACCCTCCAAGGATTATACTTCAGCATACGTACAACAATATCAATGTGATGGTTCGAATAGCTAAGTAAACTTGCCACAACTTTATCACGCCAAAACAGAGCTAAACTTCCTCCAGTACCACCCCTCTCCACATAAAACAGTCCATCAAAATTCAACTTAACTTTCAAACATTCTGTGTGCTCTCTACGTACTTTTGTCTCCATTAAAAAAATAAAAGTTAGCTTGACATTAGCTTCTAAGGCCACAATCTCATGAACTGTACGCGGGTCGCCAAGTCCACGACAGTTCCAGCATAAAGAACTCATTTGGAAGGGCGGCACTGGGCAGTACCAGTTCCCGCCATAAGTAAGTTTTTTGAAAGAGAGTTGTCAATAAGCATAGGAGTAGTCAACGTAGAATTGCCACCATCAGCATCATCAGTATGGTGACGTTTCTGATCATAAATGACAAGATTATTCTCCAATTGGATGTGTGACTCTTTACCATAAATCTTCCCTGTACCTTCCTTATCATCTAGAGACTTTCCATGCAGAATATTAGAATGACTTTCTTGCACCAGAATGGTAAGGGAATCATCTACCATATTGGGAATATTTTTTCTTTTATTATCCTTTGTCGCATAGCTTGTCGGAGACACCCAAATATCCAATTGGTACGCTCCTTCGACGTTTCCGGTGCCAGCCAACCACTTCCCGATTTCGAACTGTTACGGCGACCACCAACCTTTAGCTCAGGACCATAGGGTTTTTCAGAATTCATGCGCCAACCTGGAGTTCGGTTATAACAGTACCTCTCTCCATGGCCAAGACATCCACAAATAAAACAAAAAGTCGACAGTCGTTCGTAACAAAAATCAACTTTAATCCACTCCCCCGTATCCCTCTTTAACTTCATACCCATCTTCAAAGGCTTAGAAACCTCAATCTCGATGCGAATCCGAAAGAAAGTACGAAGAGACACATCAAAGTTACGTTCACCAAACATCACAATGCGTCCAATGAAATTTCTTATGGCCTGAAGCACAACTTCTGAACGTAATCCAGCGGGCAATCCATGGATCTGGATCCAAAACTCTACATGATCGAGTGGAACCTTATCTGGATATTCAAGGGGAGAAACCCTTTTTAGCAGAAGAAGATTCTTTACATACGTCCAAGGTCCATCCTCCAAGATACACACTGTGACAACCTAAAATTTAATTTTATTAATTTGATTTTAAGAAATTCCAAAATAACCATTTTTCACTCTATCAAAATTTTTACGATAAAATCGGTGTTTGAATAAATTATTTTGAGCCACTTTTAAATAAATTCAACACCGGGACTTATTTAAAATCTAAAATCCTAAATTCTCAGGTACATTGCGTACCAAGTTTTTGAACCAAAAGTCGATCTGAGTGAAACCGGGAGAAATCTGAGAAACCTAACCTAAGTGGTTGTCTAGAAATCATTTTTGGAAAAATGCATTTTGTCTAACACCCCGTGTTACGAACCCTAAAACCAATTAATCATTTAATTATTTACCCAAAAGAAAGGACTAAATTCCAATAATTAATTGGGAAAAGGCCCACCATAGTCCATGGGCCCTTATCCCTAAACCCAATCCCCTAGTCCTAGAAGGAATAGAACTAGCCCTAATTAGGGACTCTTAGGTATATAAATAAGGGGCATAGGAGGCACCTAGAACCCACACCACAATAATCTCCCACCACACAAGAAGTTCCAAGAATCCCCCTAGGAGAAATCAAGAAAGAAGGAATCTTAAAGAAAGACCCTTCATAGCCAAGGAAATTAATTAAGGCTAAGAGGTAACCCATGTCTCAACAAAACCTATTTTCCTTGCTATAATTATCTTCTTTGGCCTCCTCTCTATACTTGTGTCTTGATGAATCGTTTATGATATTGATGATATGTTTTTGATGATTGTGGGATGATTTTATGTGTGATCTTGATGATCTTGATGATGATAAAAGGTTCTTGATGATTATGTGATGTTCTTGATGAATCTTGATGTTTTGATGATTAAAAGATAAACTATGATTTTATTGATTTGAATATGATTAGAGCCCTAGGTTATAATTGGGAATTTCGTATTGTGTTATTCTTGATATAATTGGGGTGGGATTTCGCATGTTCGGGTATTGATTATGTTTAGAAGTCATGATAGGATATGTGTTATATGATTCTTGTTGTTGATCCGTTAATTGTCTACGTGGTGTCATCAATTGCGTTTAAAAGCGTCTAAGCATGGTTTCGGGTTCCACAACGGATCCCGGGACGTTTATTTTGATAAAGAGTCAGTGGGGGGTAGGGGGACCCGCCACCTAACCGCTGCCCGAGAAGGGCGTCGCCGGAAGCGGGCAGCCGGCGGGCAGGCGACTGCCCGCCGGGCACACGCTGCTCGGAGACTTGTCGCCGGCGGGCAGCCGGCGGATGGTCCTCCACCCACCGGCTACCCGCTGGAAATTGTCCAACTCGGGACTCCGGCTTCCCCGTTTGATATTTTCCCGACCCTCGTGGTGTCCCAACGGACTCCGTTTATCGTGCCTAAGTCTAGTTTGGTGTTTCGGGTACCGTTCGTAGGATAAATGAGTCTTATATATCGCATGCTAGTTGAATTGGTATCCCGTTGGCCTAGGTGAAAGAAGTATGAACCCCTTAGGACTATTCCTAGTTTGTGGATGACCACGCATAGGTTTCTTTATACGTTTTCTCCCCTTCCCAATGTGCAAATATGAGTTGCATGTGCTTGCTATGTGTTATGTGTGCATGATACCCCAATTTGTTTGCGATCAAGTTGGTTATTCCAGAGCTGCGGTTTAGAAGCTGGCTGCGGTCAGAATTACACCTCGGGCTGCGGTCCACCGTTTGGTTGCGATCAAACGTATTACATGAGCTGCGGTTCATATTCCTGGCTGCGGTCAGATGATCACTTTTGGGCTGCGGTCCACCGTTTGGTTGCGATCAAACGTTTTACATGAGCTGCGGTTCATATTCCTGGCTGCGGTCAGATGACTACTCTTGGGCTGCGGTCCACTGTTTGGTTGCGATCAAACATTATGATGAGCTGCGGTTCATCGGTCGGTTGCGATCGACCCCTTCGTATTGCGATAGGAGGCAGGGTGCTGCGGGCCGTGTCAGAGCTATATGCGCTGACCCTCATGTATGGGCATGCGATTGGTCCTGTGGCGCCACCAAAGTGTGCTTGTGTGTGATGAGATACAAGTTGGAATGATGATATGAATGAGATGAAGTGAATCTGTGACCATAGGATATATGCTAGTATCTTTATATGCTTGATTATAACTGTTGGATGTGCTTATCCCTATCTGTCGAGTCTATTCTTGGTTTTAAAACTAGTGTCTCTTAAGTATATATCTTCCTGCTTCAAAATGATTTTCATATATCTATATATATATATATATATATATATATATATATATATATATATATATATATATATATATATATATATATATATATATATATATATATATATATATATATATATATATATATATATATATATATCTAAAATGTATTTCAACGCGTTGGAGTGGGTTACCAGCATACCTCGCTGAACAGATATATTATATATATATATATATATATATATATATATATATATATCTAAAATGTATTTCAACGCGTTGGAGTGGGTTACCAGCATACCTCGCTGAACAGATATATTTGGCTTTCAGGCACAGATGAGTAGACAATAGAGCGCGCAAGAGACCTGGAGCGTAGAGTAGATAGTCTTCCCTTGCGGCCTGCGTGCCATGTTTATGTGTTAACATTATCAAGGATATTAGTTAGTTAGCCTGTGCACCTGAGTTCTCTAGCTCGGGTGTGGCATAGCACCCCGTACTCTTATGTTATGTTTTGGATTTAATGAGAATTTTACCTTTATTATATAAGTTTCAAAAGTTTTAAAATTTCGGGGTGTTACAGTTGGTATCAGAACCTAAGTTTGAGCCTATGATAAGACTCTTAAGGCCAGGACCTTAGGACAGTAGGCTTAAACTCGAAGTATTTAAGAACATAGGACTCAGGAGACTTAAGACGCGTGGTGAGATTGTGAGCATACCCATATTCCCCCTAACTCTTGTTTAAAGTAAAAAAGAACTTCCCCTCCGCTTATCGCACCAAGGTAAAGGTACCAAAACTATAACTCGACATTACTATAAACATTGGTCCAGTAAAACAGTAGCATGGCACCGAACCGAAGGCAATCAAGGACTCCGGAACCCACCACACATGATCCCCTGACTCAAACCATGCAGCAACTGACACAAGTCGCCCAGACACTAAGCGACGTAGACCTCCGCAACAACAGACCCCCACCACCTCCATCAAACGTGAACTCGGAAATCGCCCAACAAGTTTCAAACCATCGACCACCCACGTTCTTAGGAGAAGAAGATCCCGTAATCCTCGAGGAATGGATCCGGACCTTAGACAAGATTCTAGGGTTGGTAGAATGCCCAGAGGAACGTCGTGTAGAGATAGCCTCATTCTATTTCGGGCACGAGGCAGACCTTTGGTGGATCCACGAGGGGCCCACTTACAGACAAGAACCAGGGTTCAACTGGGAAAACCTCAAAACACGATTACAAGAACGATTCTATCCAACACACGTCAAAGCATCCATGCACGAAGAGTTCCTCCACTTGAAACAAGGAACAACCACCGTCATGGAATACCACAAACGATTCCTCGAGCTAGCACGCTTCGCACCAGAACTAGCCCCCACTGAGGCAACCAAAATTGAGAGGTTTGTAGCGAGTCTGAACTTCGAAGCTCGAAAAGCACTAATAGCAAGCAGACCCCGGACCCTCAACGAGGCTTACTCCAGTGCCGCAAATCTCTATCGGATCCAATTGCTACAACGTGGGGTTCAGGAACAGATTCAAAAAAGGAACATAGGGGGTGGAGCGCCACCTATGAAAAGAGCGAGAAACGAGGCCAAGCAATCTGGTTGGCCAGTGACCACCCCCTAGGAACCAACGAAACTAACACAAGGAGCTTCTCTTGCCCAAGGTGCAACAAAAGCCATAGAGGCAAAGATTGCATGGGCAACCCCTGGCGATGCTTCAATTGCGGAGAAGAGGGGCACAAGGCCTTCCAATGCATTCAACCACAGAAATCACGCCCCACCACCGTGGGCCAACACGGGCGCACGAATCATCAGGGAAACTACGGCGCCCCCGGAAAGCTGTTCGTCATAAGCCGCACCCAGGCCGGACTCGAGAACGAAAGCAACCTCGAGGAAGGAAACGTGACTCCAGAGGACAAGGACCACGCAAATCCACCAGAAGAAAACCAAGAAGATGAATTCTGTTTAGGATGACCGACAAATCCCTTGTAACCACCCTCGTAGAAGAATTTCTTGCATAGATTAGCTACTTCGGAATTATTATAAATAAAAAGCTAAATCAAAACTAATTTTAGCATAAGAGAAAAAGATTAGATTATACACATCAAACAACAAAAAGGGACCAACCCAAGCCTTCTACCACTAGAAGACAAAAGAAGGAAAAAGACAAGAATCACACAATCAAGAAGCCTAATGTTACCAATGGGAATTGAACCCTTGACCTCCACTTACAAAACCAAAACCTTAACCACTAGGTTAAGGGAGTTTCTTAAAACCTTAAGGGAACACGCCCTTCTTAAAACCCTACAAAACCCTAAAACCCACAAAATCCCCAAATCAAAAACCCTTATTCTTCTTCTTCCACACTCTCTCTCTGTCTCTCACTCTTCCTCCCCTCTCACCCTTCCGCCGACCCAACACCACCCCAGCAACCGTCCCACCACTCGCCGTCGCCAGCCGAGTCGCCGCCGGCCACCCAGGCTTCGCCCCAACGCACGCCACCGTCGCCGCCTGGAAGCAGCCGCGATGCCACCACCGCCCGTCACTCGCCCGGACACACCCCGCTGCCACACGCACAGCCACTGCCCGACTCCGCCCAAGGCCACCGCCACCTCGCTGAGTCGTCGCCGGAGCCAAGCCACGCCGCAGCCCTTTCGCCGTCGAGAGGACCACGTCGCCGGAAGCCCGCCGGAGCCTTGCCGGAACCCCCGCCTGAAGTTCGTCCGAAAAACACCACTTACCAAGATGCCGAAAAAGCCCCTCGGAGCCCGTACCCCGAAATGAAGCAGCGCCGACTACACCGTGATCGGAGGTAAAGCTCTCGAACCCGACCAATTCTCTCCGGAGTTGGTCGACGTGCTTAACTTCCAAGGGCTCTTGGATACATATCTCACCATAAAAGGGGATACATACCCCGAATTGGTAAAAGAGTTCTATCGTCACTTGGTGGCCGTCAAGCGAGGTGATAAATTGGAAATCACCACTAAGGTTCGAGGCAAGGAAATCATACTTTCCGAAGGCCGCTTGGCCAAGCTCTTGAGACTGACCACCACAGGTGTGTCAGACTACGACTGAAAGGGGTGGATTGGTACCCAAAACCTGGGGTACAAAGACTACCTCGGGTACCTACTTGGAGAGGGAGAAGGCTTCACCTCGGCCACTCGGCCAAACAGGAAATGGCTAACCGCAGAACAAAAGATACTAGTCATGATTGTCACCAACAGCCTGTTACCCACAAATAACAAGAGCAAGGACGTGGGGAGTTTGGAGTGTGCCTTTGCTTACCTTCTAAAACACAAAATCAAGTTCAACTTACCGGCCCTCATGCTAAAACACATGGAGTTTTGCAAGTCTAGCAACCAGCTTAGTCTACCTTACGGGATGATCCTGAGTTGGATCATAGAGAAGAAAGGAGTAGACCTGAGTCACACTGAGGTCAAGCCCGCAAGTGGTATGGTTTTCAATGCCCAGAACCTCCGCCGCAACGATATCTACTACACCGAAGGGGGACAGTATATTACCCTCGAGGAGATTTGCCTTAAACCCGAGGAGGAGCGAAGAGAATTGGTTGACCGGTTGGAAATCTCCAACAAAAAGCTTAAACGGGCAATGCAAGATTGTGGGGGATTAAAGGGAAGTGAGGAACAGGAAGAGGATAGCGAGCCTAACCCACCGGCACCCCCGCGATCAGGAGGAAACCCAAGAGGACAAAACGAAGAATCTGTTAATGAGCGCATCCTCGCACAGCTCACCCGGCAAAACCAAATCATAGACGAAGGATTCTCGTCCCTAATCCACGCGACACGCGCCTTAGATCAGAGGGTGGCAGCAATCGAGTCCATCCTGGGCACTCGCGGGGCATCCAGTTCGGGAGCAGGAAACCAAGGTAGACCCAAACTTTCCAAACACCACGTCACCAGAAATCTAGTCTACCCCAGCAAGGACAACACGTGGGGCCACGTTCCTAACCAGAAGGCCAAAATACGGAATGTCCAGGGGTGAAAGAATGGGTTAACGCACCGGCTTCGGGGACGAAGCCTCTTGTAAGGGGGGAGGAGTGTAACACCCCGTGGTTACGACTCCTAAAACCAATTAATCATTTAATCATTTACCCAAAAGAAAGGACTAAATTCCAATAATTAATTGGGAAAAGGCCCACCATAGTCCATGGGCCCTTATCCCTAAACCCAATCCCCTAGTCCTAGAAGGAATAGAACTAGCCCTAATTAGGGACTCTTAGGTATATAAATAGGGGGCATAGGAGGCACCTAGAACCCACACCACAATAATCTCCCACCACACAAGAAGTTCCAAGAATCCCCCTAGGAGAAATCAAGAAAGAAGGAATCTTAAAGAAAGACCCTTCATAGCCAAGGAAATTAATTAAGGCTAAGAGGTAACCCATGTCTCAACAAAACCTATTTTCCTTGCTATAATTATCTTCTTTGGCCTCCTCTCTATACTTGTGTCTTGATGAATCGTTTATGATATTGATGATATGTTCTTGATGATTGTGGGATGATTTTATGTGTGATCTTGATGATCTTGATGATTATAAAAGGTTCTTGATGATTATGTGATGTTCTTGATGAATCTTGATGTTTTGATGATTAAAAGATGAACTATAATTTTATTGATTTGAATATGATTAGAGCCCTGGGTTAAAATTGGAAATTTCGTATTGTGTTATTCTTGATATAATTGGGGTGGGATTTCGCATGTTCGGGTATTGATTATGTTTAGAAGTCATGAAAGGATATGTGGTATATGATTCTTGCTTTTGATCCGTTAATTGTCTACGTGGTGTCATCAATTGCGTTTAAAAGTGTCTAAGCATGGTTTCGGGTTCCACAACGGATCCCGGGACGTTTATTTTGATAAAGAGTCAGTGGGGGGTAGATGGGGGTAGGGGGACCCGCCACCTACCCGCTGCCCGAGAAGGGCGTCGCCGGCAGCGGGCAGCCGGCGGGCAAGCGACTGCCCGCCGGGCACCCGCTGCCCGTAGACTTGTCGCCGGCGGGTGGTCCTCCACCCTCCGGCTACCCGTTGGAAATTGTCCAACTCGGGACTCCGGCTTCCCCGTTTGATGTTTCCCCGACCCTCGTGGTGTCCCAACGGACTCCGTTTATCGTGCCTAAGTCTAGTTTGGTGTTTCGGGTACCGTTCGTAGGATAAATGAGTCTTATATATCGCATGCTAGTTGAATTGGTATCCCGTTGGCCTAGGTGAAAGAAGTATGAACCCCTTAGGACTATTCCTAGTTTGTGGATGACCACGCATAGGTTTCTTTATACGTTTTCTCCCCTTCCCAATGTGAAAATATGAGTTGCATGTGCTTGCTATGTGTTATGTGTGCATGATACCCCAATTTGGTTGCGATCAAATTGGTTATTCCTGAGCTGCGGTTCAGAAGCTGGCTGCGGTCAGAATTACACTCTCGGGCTGCGGTCCACCGTTTGGTTGCGATCAAACGTATTACATGAGCTGCGGTTCATATTCCTGGCTGCGGTCAAATGATCACTTTTGGGCTGCGGTCCACTGTTTAGTTGCGATCAAACGTTTTACATGAGCTGCGCTTCATATTCCTGGCTGCGGTCAGATGACTACTCTTAGGCTGCGGTCCACTGTTTGGTTGCGATCAAACATTATGATGAGCTGCGGTTCATCGGTCGGTTGCGATCGACCCCTTCGTATTGCGATACGAGGCAGGGTGCTGCGGGGCCGTGTCAGAGCTATATGCGCTGACCCTCATGTATGGGCATGCGATTGGTCCTGTGGTGCCACCAAAGTGTGCTTGTGTGTGATGAGATACGAGTTGGAATGATGATATGAATGAGATGAAGTGAATCTGTGACCATAGGATATATGCTAGAATCTTTATATGCTTGATTATAACTGTTGGATGTGATTATCCCTATCTGTCGAGTCTATTCTTGGTTTTAAAACTAGTGTCTCTTAAGTATATATCTTCCTGCTTCAAAATGGTTTTCATATATATATATATATATATATATATATATATATATATATATATATATATATATATATATATATATATATATATATATATATATATATATATATATAGGAGTGATCACATGTGGCCATGTTGTTAGGTGTGGTCATATGGTCAATTATAGACCATTAGATTAGATAGATCTAATGAATCATATTAATCAAGATTTTTTCAGCATTTTCGCGCACATTCTTCTACCCAGCGAACTGTAAGGGTAAACTTGTAATAAAACACCGGAATAAGGAAAATCACATTGTTGTGTGTTTTATTACACTATTGGTGCATGTTGTCAACACTGTTGGTGTATTCTGGAACTCGACCGCTATAAATGGCCACTGTAATTACCATAACACGGGAATACACCATTGGTGTGTTTCACTATGGTGTGTTTTATTACACTATTGGTGTATGTTGTCAACACTGTTGGTGTATTCTGGAACCCGCCCGCTATAAATGGTCATTGTAATTACCATAACACCCCCACTTACTAAAACGCGCGAAAATCCTCAGAATTACCACAGCCTTTAGATTAAACTGATTCAACGACACAGATACGACCACACGACCACACCTAATAACATGACCACATATGAACGTTTTTCTATATATATATATATATATATATATATATATATATATATATATATATATATATATATATATATATATATATTTATATATATATATAATGTATTTCAACGCGTTGGAGTGGGTTACCAGCATCCCTCGCTGAACAGATATATTTGGCTTTCAGGCACAGATGAGTAGACATTAGATCGCGCTAGAGACCTGGAGCGTAGAGTAGATAGTCTTTCCTTTCGGCATGCGTGCCATGCTTATGTGTTAACATTATCAAGGATATTAGTTAGTTAGCCTGTGCACCTGAGTTCTCTAGCTCGGGTGTGGCATAGCACCCCGTACTCTTATGTTATGTTTTGGATTTAATGAGAATTTTACCTTTATTATATAAGTTTCAAAAGTTTTAAAATTTCGGGGTGTTACATTTTGACCCCAAAACTATTTTAAACTATGATACTAGACCTTGGTCCATGTTGCATGGTAGACCATAAAAATCCATGTGTCTGATACCTTATAGAATCAACCAAATTTACTATTTTTCCACCAACCAATCATTGATAAGCTACCTAGGGTTTTGCACCCTATTTATACTCCACTATTCCCTTGCCTTCATCTGATTCCCTCTCATTTGCCTCTACATTTTCAGAGCTCTGTAGAAGAAAGAAAGCAAAGGCAGTAAGTTTCAATCCCACCCCTTCATTCATCTTCTTCCTTAAGGTTCTCACCTCTTTACTTCCATTCCCTGAGTTTTCCTTCTCAAAGCTTTGTTGTGTGACTTGTTTGAGGGGTTTAGGTGGTGAAGGTGGTGCTAGCTAGGTAGAACACCAAAGGTATAACCCATGGACTCCCACCTCTTTTTATAGACTCTGTGAAGTCAAGATGAATGTTAAAATGTGTAGAAATGCTAGATTATTGATGTGGTTGAGCTATTAAGTGATCTATTGTTGATCTATGATGTGTTGTTGAGGATTTGGGAGTGTTGGTTTGCTCTGTGATTTATTGCAGGTGAAGAAGAACCCTATTGGTGCACAGACAGTGTGCACCAGGTGGAGTCATGGAGCTAGAGAACGGCCCTAGGCAGGGGCCGTTGGCAAGCCCTGTGGAGTAACGGTCCCAGGGGATGGATCATGGAGTGGTCCGCCGCCCAGGGCCGCTGCTTGGCGGAGCCAAGTGGCGGAGCTTCTCAAGCCCTGCCGCATGCTCCGCCAGGCCAAAACTGTGCAGTGGCCGGGCCCTTGTGGCTCAGCTATGTGTCGTTCGGACCGGGACTCGCACGCCCTTGAGTCTCGGACACTCGGGATCATCACGACGCGCTAGTAGAATTTGACTTCATTGAATTTGGAGCTGAAATCAGCAAATTACAGTAGCTTTTGTGCTTGAGTTTTGCCATTGATATGCATTGTGTAGAAATCACAAAGAAGGAAAAATGTGAAGTGTTTAGACTTAGCTATTTAAATGAGAAGCATGACAATTATTTGATTGTTGGATTAAGGATCATGATCATTATTTGCCAAGTTTGCTTGATTAGCATGTTTAAATAACTATTGTGAGTTAGTGTGAATTTTGTCAATAATATGAGATATTTGATTGTATAGTGCATGAACTTATTTGTCCAGTAAAGTGAAATATTAGAGCATTATCAATATTTGCTAAGTGTTTGCTAAGAAGTTTTGCTAAGTGTTAAAGTGATAAGCATGAAGTTGCATATTGTTTGCTTGGCTTATAGTCAAAGAGAATTTGAGATATTTCTTATAGAAAAGAGCATGTTTAGTATATCATGAACTAAAGTGCATAAGTGGATCTAAGTAAGCCTAAGTATTCTTTCAAAAACCTATATCTATTTTGAAAAATCATTATTTAGTTGCATTGTTGCATGAGGATGAAATTCATGAGTTATATCTATATGTATATAGTGTGACTAATATGGGGTTTTGGATGACCGTTAGAACTATGTCCTTTCGGAAGAAAAGAGAAAGCAAGAAAGTTTGAGAAAAGAAATAGACATTGCGAACCGACAGATTTTAGAAGTAACAAGGTCGATATTCCCGAGTTACTAGGTTGGATACTACCCGACGGGCTTGGAATCCTGGTTAGGGGGAGTGCACACTAAAAGTACGATACCTGATTCCACAAAGAAACTAAGCAAGAAAGAAAGATTAAGAACCAAGAAAGTGGTTCTGTGGGCAAGTTGAGTATTAAGTTGGCTAGACTGCCGAGCTTGTATAGGTCTTTTCACGAGTGGTGAAGGTCCTACCTCCCTTATGAGTTAGAGGTTCCATTGATACGGATGTGGCGGATGCACGAGATTGCACCGTACGCTAGGGCTTTGCTACGGTGGAGTACCTGCCTCGCACAAGAAGAGAAATGAGAAGTATGAGAAAGAAGAGAAAAGCGGGTCAACATGATGCAATAGAAAGAAAGAAAGAAAGCGAGTCAATGTGACTTGAGAGAAAGCAAGAAAGAAAGAAGAAAACGAGTCAAGAGACTCAAGTGAAAGAAGAGAAAAGCGAGTCATTGCGCTCTAAGAAACCTCCACAGAAAAAGTATTTCTTTTAAGAGAAAGAGTGTATATGTATATCTATCTATACTTATACTAAAGCATAATGTTCATCTTATTGCATGATTATAAGAGTTGCATGTCTTACATGAAAGTATGATAAGAAGCATGATTTTATATTGTTGACCATTCGTTATATGATAGCATGAGATTGCTTATTGAGTTATATGATAGCATGAGATTGCTTATTGAGTTATATGATATCATGAGATTGCTTATTGAGTTATATGATAGCATGAGATTGCTTATTGAGTTATATGATAGCATGAGATTGCTTATTGAGTTATATGATAGCATGAGATTGCTTATTAAGTTATATGATAGCATGAGATTGTTTATTGAGTTATATGATAGCATAAGATTGCTTATTGAGTTATATGATAGCATGAGATTGCTTATTCAGATATTTGATAGCATAATATCGTTTATTGAGATAGATGATGATATGAGATTGTTTGTTGAGATATATGTTAGCATTAGAGCCGTTAAAATGGGCTTAGCCCGCTGGACTTTCTCGCCCCGGCCGCCAAAAGGGCGGGTGGGCTCGTCTTTTTGAAGCCCGTTTTAAAAACGGGTTTTTTCGCCCGCCCCACCTAGCCCGTCTTTTTTTTTTTTTTTTTAAATCCTAAATCCTAATCGGCTAAGGCTAAGGAGTAAGGCCTAAGGGGCGCTAATCTTAAATAAAATAAAAGCTCAAACACGAAACACTCATCCTCAAAGCCCTATGATGGGCATATTTTACGCTCATATTTTAGGTACATCTTTATAATATTTTTATATTAATTATTTAATATTATCTAATAATTAGTTCTTTTTATATACATAGTATAATCTATTCTTATACTATATATAATATATATAATATATATAATATATAATATATAATATATATAATATATATATATATATATATATATATATATATATATATTATAAATGTAAGTTATGTTGCGGTCCAATCCATTGCAATTGAATTTATTAATCCTAACATTTTATCTCTTTCTTTCCTTTTGAATAGGTAAGCAGCACAACTAACAGAAGAAATCAGACATGCCACAAAAATAGGAGAATAAGTGGTAGAGGTTCATTAGGTTTAATTTAGAAAGTGTATAAATAGTATAAGTGTTTTATTGTAAAATGTTCATTCTTCCCTCCTCTATAGTATTCGTTGAAGTTGTTATCAATGTCCATTTGTGGCTAATTTCTAGTTGGTTTAGTAAATTGAAGCCCCGGAGTTCATAACGCTGTAAGGTTATTTATTTAACTTTATTATATATATGTTTTTATGCATTTTGGGTATTAAGTATTCTTCTAAGTTATTTGAATAGTTGTATCATTTAATTGCTAGGGAGGCCTACTAGTTATTTACTTGATATAATTATTTGCTATATTAGATAATGTTGTGCTACAAATCATTCTAATATTCAGTAGCAACTGGGTTAATTATTGACGGCTTAGTGATAATTGGACTCGGGAAGAATATTTTCCTAAATTAAATGCAACCGCTTGTGCTTGTGTTATTTAGTTTGTCGGTTTTCCTAGTTCCTATTGCTGCTATTAAATTAAATCTATAGCGCTTGTCTTAGGTTATTTAGTAGTTAGGGGTAATTAAACCGCTTGTGCTTTATTTACCTACAACTAAGGGAAAACAGAAATGAAATAATTTCACGACAAATATTCAATTGCATATTAATTACTTTATTAATCAATGATCAGTGTTGGATTCCGGTGGTGGATCTTTACTAACCAAGGTTTCTTATTATAAGTGTTTTCGATATATTATTTTCATTGCTTTATTCGTTCAGTTAAATTACTTGTTTATTTAAATTCTCTTTTAATTGATCTTTATTCTCGATATATTCCAAACCCCCCTTCCTTTAATTTGAGCACATATTTTAAACTAGTTACTCCTCGTGGGATCGATCCTTACTCCCGCTACTACGTTTGTAAGGTTTTAATTTGGGAGCCTACGACAGCTCACCACCCTAGCGACTAGCGTGAACTCCGTCCAGTCCGCAGTTCTGCACAGACGCACTCATCCTCGTCCGCCACTCCGCCGTCCGCATAGCCAGCCTTCAGCCCTCGTCCGCCGTCCAGTCCGCCCGCACAGACGTACTCCGACGACTTGCTGACCAGTCCACCACTCCAGGCTCCAGGCTCCTGCAGTCCAGCCACGCAACCAGCCTTCAGGTAATTTATTTCCTTTTTTTTTTCTTTTTCTTTCATTTAATTTATTTTATTTTTATAGTTTACAAATTGCAACTGTACATATGATTATATGATGATATGAACTATTGATTTATAGATTTACAAATTTGAACTACTGTTTTATATGAACTAATTTACAGATTTACAACCCTCATTTTATTTTTATTTTAATTTACTAATTTATATGAATTACTGGTCTACTGTATATGAAGTTATGAACTACTGATTTGTTTTAAAAAATGTACTGATTTGTTTTTTTTTTTTAAACAGTGTACTGCTCAGATTGCTCGTGATGGATTCTGTGTCTTTGAACCAAACTAATGCGAACCAATCTACTCATACCATTGTCGATGATGATGTTGATGGAATGACAAGAATGGATACCTCTACAAAGAAAGGTAAGTCAAAACAACTTACCTCTGATGTGTGGACATATGTAATTTACAAAGCTTCCAATTGGTGAAGATGGTATTCCAAGGGCAAAATGCAATGGTTGTTCAAAAGAATTTAAAGCTGGGGGAAAAATAATACATGGAACTTCTTCATTAAAGAGACACAAAGAAACATGTAGGATGATAAAGTTTCATGATGTTGGGCAAATGTTTGTTAATCATGAAGGCAAACTTGAATCTAGGAAGTAGATCCAAATGTTGATAGGGAGTTGTTAGCTTCTGCAATCATCAAACATGATTTACCATTTGCATTTGTTGAATATGATGGTATTAGAAAATGGCAGATGTATTTGAATCCCGATGTGCCTTGTATCTCTAGAAACACACTTGTGTCTGACATTACTAAGATCTATTTTCAAGAAAAAGAGAAGCTTAAACAAGTGTTGGGAAATATCAAAAATAGAATTTGTTTAACTTCTGATGTATGGACTGCATGCACTAGTGAGGGATATATTTGCTTAACTGGGCACTTTATTTGTTGATGTGAATTGGAAATTGAACCACCACACACAGGATGTGAATTATCTGCAAAAATATTTCAATTTTTGAAGGATTGTAGAATTGAAAGAAAAGTGTTTTCTTTACATTAGATAATGCATCTAGTAATGATAGTATGCAAAACATTTTAAAGGAGCAATTAGCTTTGCATGATAGTTTGTTGTGTGATGGAGAGTTTTTCCACATTCGTTTTTCAGCCCATATATTAAATCTCATTGTACAAGAGGGGTTGAAAGTGGTTAATTCAGCTTTGCATAAAATTAGAGAGTCTGTCAAATATGTGAAAGGTTTTGAGGGTAGGATGAAGAAGTTTGAAGAATGTATAAATGCAGTTGGTAACATTGATACTAATATTGATTTGAGATTAGATGTGGTACGGTTACTAGGTGGAAATCCACATATTTAATGTTGGAAAGTGCTATTAAGTACAAAAGGGCATTTGCTTCTCTTCAATTGAATGATAGACAATATAAATTTTGCCCTTCAAATGAATAATGGAAAAGAGGTGAGAAAATATGTGAGTTTCTTGAGCCATTTTATGAGGTGACAAATTTGATTTCCGGTTCTTCCTATCCTACCTCAAATCTATATTTTATGCAAGTTTGGAAGATTGAAAGTATGTTGAAAGAAAACTTGGATAACGAAGATGTCTTGATAAGTGGAATGTGTAAAAAGATGTTTGACAAATTTGATAAATATTGGAGTGAATATAGCCTAGTGCGTGCATTTGGAGCTATTTTTTATCCAAGGATAAAGCTTGTAACATTGGAGCATTTATATAGGGAGGTTCAGAGTGATCCAACTAAACTTAAAGCAATGATTTCACTTTTGAAGACAAAGTTGAACAAGCTTTTTAGTGGTTATGCGGATATTATTACTCCACCACTTTTCCAATCACGATTTTCTCAAGTCACATCTTCAAGTATGCAAAGTGAAAGTTTAGGTAAAAGTCAAAGAAAAAGAGCATTTGAAGTAAGTATTTTAAGTTCTAAGTTTCTAACGCTTCAATTTATATATATTTTCTATATCTGCATTTGTGATTGTGATAACATGTTTAATGTTTTAAATTTTAATTTCTTAAGTTCTAACTAATGTAGGTAATTAAAAAGTATGATAGTCAAACTATTAAGACTGTTGGAAAGTCAGAATTGGAAATTTATTTGGAGGAGCCAAAACTTGAATATACATACTATGATTGAGGATTTGAATATTTCGGATTATTGGAAAGAACGTATTCATAGATATCCTGCACTTGCATTGATGGCACGAGATGTTTTGGCTATCCCAATTACTACTGTTGCATCGGAGTCGGCATTCTCTATTGGTGCTCGTGTGCTCACCAAGTATAGGAGTTGTATTTTGCCTGAAAAGTGCAAGCACTTATTTGCACTAGAAATTGGTTCCATGGCTATGCTATTGGTAAGTTATTATATTTGTTTACAAAATAATGAAAATATGAAATATTTGATTATATTTTAGGTAGTTGATATTTTGGTGTATTGTAATTTAATATTTAACTCTCTATTATGTTGAATTTTTAAGTAGATACTGAAGAAAGTTAAAGTTCAACATCAAATTTGTCCTTCGAAGATTCAAATGTTGTTAATCTTGTTGATGACAATGATGAAAATGAAGATGAAGATGTAGAAGATGTGAATGTTGGAATGATGTAATTGACTTATGATTTATGAATTTATGAACTTATGTAGTTAAGTATTTATGTTTTGTACTTTTGTAATTTTTAACTATCTATGACTATTATGTTGAATTTTTATGTTTTGGACTGTATGGTGTATTGGTGATTTGGTGTCATTGTTGTCAACTTGTCATGATGTGAATCATGTGATGAACTCATTTATGTTATTTACTTAGAAATTAGAATAAGTGTTTTAAGTAGATAGCAATTAAGTTATTAACATAGTTACATTAGAGTAATTTAGATTTTAGGGACACATCACAATTCACACAATCATACATGATGTATAAAAAAAAAAAAAAAAAAATTAGGCAGGCTTAGCGGGGCCCCGCGGGCCTAAGGGGGGGCTGGGCGGGCTTCCCCTACCTAGGCCCGTATTCTTTGCGGGCTTTGGCGGGCCCCGCCCCGCCAGCCCGCATTAACAGCTCTAGTTAGCATGAAATTGCTTGTTAAAGCTTAAGTATATTATTAACCATCAGTTTTAGCATGATTAGTTTATATCGCCATGAAAAGATATGTATGTGAAAGCATGAGATTGTTGATGAGTTAAATGATTGAGAAAGCATGCCTATTTGATAATTAGGTTACAAGTATATAGAAATGTTGTTGAGCATGTTTGATGTTGTTTAAGTGATTGAGAATACTTGATCTAAGAGTGAGAAACAAATTTTTTCGAAAAGTATATACTGTAGTACTTTACAGGGTTGAGTGGCGTTATACTTAGGTTCGTGCTAACAGGTTGTTTTCTACTTGTTTGTTTGTTAACCCCTTCAGGTGGGCCCAGATCTTGAGAGCATTCGAGTTAGACTAGATTAGCTTAGCGTGCTAGTTGTAGTCTAAACTCTTATCAGTATGTTTATTTTGAGACTTGGTTGTAGACTTATCTAGATGTTTTGATGGTGCTGGATACCGGGGTTTCATTTTTCCCCAAGTTTGTTTAAAGTAGTAAGCTTGTTGATGTTTAGAACCTTTCTTTGCATGTGCAATCACCGTGTATGGTGATTGTGGCGGTGACACCTCTTAATGATGATTAGTAAGTTTATTATGCATGTTAGTATCCCTTTCTAAGTTAAGTATTTGTTAATAAGGTTCCATAAAAGTGGGGTGTTACACACGCAATATTATTTTCATGGTAAAAACGGAAGATATACCTTTTAGACTACAGATCCTTAACATTCATCCCTCATCGAAGGCCGCAATACATTTGCCATCGTGTTTCTAAAGTAAACAAATTTCGTAGGTTTATCCAACCGCAAAAAAATTCTTGCCCCTCTTCCACTGTATCGAGAGAAACATTACCAACTTGTTGAACACCTTCGTCGTCGTCAAGGTCTGCCAAAGTAAGAGTTGCCATTGACCAGGCAGCACCATCGGAATCCATAGTACGCGAAGAAACGAAAAGACTCACCAAAGGAATCTGATAGAAATGAAGCTCACAAAAGAGCACTTTGAATTACCATACTTCTTTAAAAATAATCATTGGGCAATATCTCATTCGCGCAATCCGCGTGAAAAAAAAAAAAAAAACACACACACACACATACATATATTCACAAGAATATATACAAAATATTAAAGCGATCTACAAAAGAAAGTGACATAAAAAGAAATTCTAAAAATATATCCACATACATTAGCTTGATTTAAATACTATAGTAAAAAATCTACTGCAAAAAAAAAAAAAATAAAAAAAAATAACAAAAAAAGAAGAAACAATACAAAAAGGTTAAAACTATATCTAAAAAAAATTGACATAAATGAAAGTTCGAAGTGCATATATACATACCTTGGTCAGAAATAAAAGATAATTTTTAAAATAATAATGTAGGGAAATTTTCGACCACCCTTCTGAGATGGTCGCTAATCCTTTCGGACGCAGTTGAAATTATCGTTAATAATTTACCGACCACCTTTGCATGTGGTTGGAAATGTCTGACCACTTTTAAGAAGTGGTCGGAAGTTTTCGACCACTTTCTGACGCTTCACCGCTTGACAAAAAAAAAAAAAAAAAAACAAAAAAACAAAAACACTTTTGCGGCCATTTTTCAAGTGGTCGGAAAATCGCTGATTTCCAGCCGTGTATGCATGAACATCTCTTATATAATCTTGTATTGATATAATTTAAAATACTTATTTAAAAATAAACATTTGGTATTATCCATTCACGCAATGCGCGTGAAAAGATAGACTCTGCTCCATGGTATAATTTGCTTACTAGAGAGGTATGTGATTGCTAAATTACTCTATAGATGTACAAATATGTACTATATTAGGCTATGTTTGGTTGAACTTATTTTAGAGCTTATAATTACTTATTTTAAGTTACAAATAAAATATAATCTTTATTTGGTGAACCATGGAGAGCTTAAAATGATACGGAGTAGCTTATTTTGAAACACTACCACAAGTAGTGATTCAAAATAAGTTCATGGCTTTTTAACTTTCTTTTTTTTTTATTTTTTATCTTTAGTAATTTACAGAAATGACACAATCTATCCTTCATTAATCAAAATCGTAATATCTTAGTTTTTCCTTTTATGTCTTTTGACACCTATTAGCTAAATCAACAATTAATTTTACCAAACATTTTAATTTCAATTAATTAACTTATTATCTATTAACTTTTCAGCTTTCAATTTGCTTTTTAGCTAGCTGTGCCAAACCGCAAATTATGCTGTGGAAACGTGTTTACCATGCGCATGGTGAACACAAGGGTAGATCCATAATTTCTATATTGTAGATTCATAAATTTTTTTTTTTTTTGAAAACATAGATTCATAATTTTGTTTTTCATTTGTTGTTACAGATATTTTGAATCTACAGTACAGAAATTATGAATCTATAGTATAGAAATTATGAATCTACAGTATAGAAATTATGAATCTACAGTATAGTAATTATGAATCTACAGTACAGAAATTATGAATCTACAGTATAGATGTTATGAATCTACAGTATAGATGTTATGAATCTACAACTTACAAATTATGGATCTATCCCGTTAACAACAAATGAAAAACAAAATTATGAATCTATGTTTTAAAAAAAAAAAAAAAATATGAATCTACAGTATAAAAATTATGAATCTGCCCCTGTGTTCACCATGCACATGGTGAACACGTTTCCACAACATAACTATTGGTGCCAAACAGAGCCTATAATATTTATAATTGCACTTCAAAATTTAATTTATTTACAAAAATGCCAATGCATTTTTCTTTGATTGTTCCAGATTGGGGATACACTCATATATATATATATATATATATATATATATATATATATATATATATATATATATATGTATGTATGTATGTATGTATGTATGTATGTATGTATGTATGTATGTATGTATGTATGTATGTATGTATGTATGTAACGCAAAAGAGTTAAATTATTTTAAATTTGAATTGATATAATTAAATATCATATATCTACAATACTAATAAGAGCCCAAGAGAGTTAGGCCTATAATAGGTAGAAAAAATGACGGTCAAATTTTTTAATCAAATTTTTCCTTAAGATTTCCTAATTTATACTTAATGAATGTGATTATCGTTAACTTTTCCATTAAATATTATGTTTTCCGTTAATTTCGATTCGTTCACCGTTAACTTACTCATTGATTTCAATAAGAAAGGTATTAGGTTCGAACCCCATCCCAATTGGCATAATTAGTATGAACTCTATTTTACAACAAAAATAATACATATGTATTTCTTTAATTTAGAATTATGTGTCTACAATGTCTTTATTAAAAAAAAAATTATTTATTATAAATATAATAAATTAAATAAGAGAAATAATTTCATTAGTTATATTGTCTTTATTTTTCTCCAATATAAAAACTCTTTCCATTCAAATTCATCAATTGATTATATTCGCTACATTGTCCATACAATGTCTTTGTTAAAAAAAAATTATTCATTATCAATAAATTAATTAATAGAAGTAATTTTATTAGTTCTATTGTTTTTATTTTTCTCCAATATAAAAATTCTTTACATTAAAATTCATCAATTGATTATATTCACTACATTGTCTATTACGGAGTATCTTTTTTGTGCACTATTTTTTAATTAAATATCAAAGTTATAATACAAAATAATGCTATATATTTATTTACCAAGTGTTTTATTAATACAATGAAAAAAAAAAAAAAAAAAAAAAAAAAAAAACATAGTTAATAAAGCCAATCATATTAACTACTTGAGAGATTTCTTGACAAAAAGAGTATTCAAATCACACAACAAATTGAAGTGAGAACTACCCGCAATGTTCTTGTTTGACAATCAGCAGTTAGCAGTTAGCGTTAGCGGATCATATTAGCGGATATGACCAACGAATTATATCAACGGTTGGTGAAAAGATATTTGAAAAAATTAGTTATTTAGATTAACATGTAGTAGTAGTAGTAGTAGTAGTAGAAAAATTAAGACAATGAAGAGAAAAATGGAAAATAAAGAATTTCGGAAAATGTCTTCCTACTAAAACACTAGGAAGACATTTTCCTCTAAATTTGACCTTTTTCGATTGACTAGAATGAATAGTTTCATTTGACTTCATTTTCTGAGTATCTAAACACTAAAAAATTTAGAAAATGACTTAAGAAAATAATTTTTTGAGTTTCGAAATGAACTCTTAATATAGTACATTTTTTATGGTCCATACAATATTATGTGGATCATGGTCCACACAATAATTTGTCCATTTTAATAGTCTATAAAAGTCATTATTATTTTTTTTGAATCAAAATGGAGGGGGTAACCAAGGACCTCAAGAGAGGTTCCTCACAAAACCATGCCGTGCCCAACAGTAACAATATAAGCATAATTAAATATTCTTGTATTGTATATCGTGAGTCACAATAATAATATAACAATAATTAAATATTCTTCAATTCTATATTCTTTAAGGATTTCTATTACCATCATTAATTATTCCCTATTTTACAAAAATTAAATAATTTAACCAATTATAAAAAGAGATAATTAAATAACGCACGGGACAATTTTTAATTAAAAAATTTAAAAATTTATTAATATATATATATATATATATATATATATATATATATATATATACATATATATATATATACATATATATATATATACATATATATATATACATATATATATATATACATATATATATATATACATATATATATATACATATATATATATATACATATATATATATATATATATATATATATATATATATATATATATATATATATATATATATATATATAGAATAAAGTTCAAATGCGGCGGGGTCTTCCCATGCGGCGGTGCGGCGGAATTCCAGAATACACCAACAGTGTTAACAATATGCACCAATAGTGTAAGAAAAACACACCACAATGAAATGCAATAAAACATCACAGAATACACAACAGACTCAAAAAAATATATACCATATAACTCACCACCCCCAATGGTGTATTTCTGAACAGTGTATGGTATTTTTACTCACACCTAATGGTGTGTGTTTGGTGATGCAGGGCTCTGTTTACTCTATTTTTTGTGGTGTGTTTTCCTAATGTTGATGGTGCATATTTGTTGAACTATTGGTGTTGCCGCACCGTAAGAAATCACCGCACCGTAAGACACTGTCGCACCTGAACTCGCATATATATATATATATATATATATATATATATATATATATATATATATATATATATATATATATATATATATATATATATATATATATATAGAATAAAGTTCAAATGCGGCGGGGTCTTTCCGTGCGCCGGTGCGGCGAAATTCCAGAACACCAACAGTGTAATAAAAGCACACCACAATGAAATGTAATAAAACATCACAAAATACACAACAGACTCAAAAAAATACACCATATAACTCAACACCCCCAATGGTGTATTTCCGAACAATGTATGGTGTTTTTACTCACACCTAATGGTGTGTGTTTGTTGATGCAGGGCTCTGTTTACTCTGTTTTGTGTGGTGTATTTTCCTAACGTTGATGGTGCATATTTGTTGAACTATTGGTGTTGCCGCACCATAAGAAATCGCCGCACCGTAAGACACTGCCGCACCTGAACCCGCCTCTCTATATATATATATATATATATATATATACATATATATATATATATATATATATATATATATATATATATATATATATATATATATATATATATATATATATATAGAAGAGCGCTCATATGCGGCGGGGTCTTACGGTGCGGCGGTGCGGTCAAATTCCAGAATACACCAACAGTGTTAACAATATGCACCAACAGTGTAATAAAAACACACCCCAATGAAATGTAATAAAACATCACAAAATACACCACAGACTCAAAAAAACACACCATATAACTCACCACCCCCAATGGTGTATTTCCGAACAGTGTATGGTGTTTTTACACACACCTAATGGTGTGTGTTTGGTGATGCAGGGCTCTGTTTACTCTGTTATGTGTGGTGTATTTCCTAACATTGATGGTGCATATTTGGTGAACTATTGGTGTTGCCGCACCGTAAGACACTGCCGCACCTGAACCTGCCTATATATATATATATATATATATATATATATATAGAATAAAGTTCAAATGCGGCGGGGTCTTCCGTGCGGCGGTGCGACGAAATTCCAGAATACACCAACAGTGTTAACAATATGCACCAACAGTGTTAGAATAACACACCACAATGAAATGCAATAAAACATCACAGAATACACAACAGACTCAAAAAAATAAATCATATAACTCACCACCCCCAATGGTGTATTTCTGAACAGTGTATGGTGTTTTTACTCACACCTAATGGTGTGTGTTTGGTGATGCAGGGCTCTGTTTACTATGTTTTTTATGGTCTATTTTCCTAACGTTGATTGTGCATATTTGTTGAACTATTGGTGTTGCCGCACAATAAGAAATCGCCGCACCGTAAGACACTGGCGCACCTGAACTCGACTCTCTCTCTCTCTCTCTGTCTCTCTCTCTCTCTCTCTCTCTCTCTCTCTCTCTATATATATATATATATATATATAGGAAGGTTCAAGTGCGGCAATGCACTTAGGTGCGGTGGTGCGGTTAATTGTAGGCCATTAGATTAGATAAATCCAACAAATCACATTCATCAAGGCTTTTTCAATATTTTCGCGCACGTTCTCACACTATGCGAACTGCAAGGTTAAAGTCGTCATTGGGCACCAGAATAGATCGAATCATAGTGTTGTGTATTTTATGTTCGTTATTGGTGCATTATTAACTTTACTGTGGTGTATTTGAGGATTCGTGTTGGTGCCAAGTTCAGGTTTGCCCGCGCCTTCTCATGCGGTCAGTGCTGACGCACTAATAGTTATACAACGCACCATTAGGTATGAATAAAAGCATCACACAGTGTTCAGAAATACACCATTGGGGTGGTGAGTTATATGGTGTATTTTTTGGGTGTGTTGTGTGTTTTTTGGTGTATTTGTGCATTTCATTGTGGTGCTTTTTTCTAACATTGTTGGTGTCTTTTGTTAACACTGTTGGTGCATTCTGACAAGCGACCGATATAAATGACCACTACAATTACCATAACATCCCCCACTTACGAAGACGCGCTTAAATCTTTAAATCTTCAGAAATTAAACGCTGCCGTTAGATTAAGCAGAATAGACGATGCTGATACGGCCGCACCGCCGCACCTAAAGCCAATGCCGCATTTGAGCGCTAATATACATACATACATACATACATACATAAATACATATATATATATATATATATATATATATATATATATATATATATATATATATATATATATATATATATATGTTTAGTACATAGTATATTAAATTGTTAAAATTAAAAAATTTAAATATAGTTATTACAATGTATAATTGTTTTAAGGGTTTTTTTTTTTTTTTTTTTTTTTTCAATAATAAGCTTAAAATATATACTCCGCAATGGCCAACTCAAGCCAAATTTGGTATTTTTGAGTTCGGTTAACTAAGTTTGTGTGACATGATTCATTTAACATGTATAATTTGGTTTGATTTAATCTAAAAGATTTAAGTTCAAATTGAGACTAAGTTAAATGGGTTTGGTTAAATTTATTTTGACAGGAAACAACAATGTGATTGGTTTAGATGATAAGGCTATATAAAAGGAGACAAAACCTGGTAAGTTTGTTGTAACAGTGGCAAATGGCACTGCAAACACCACAAATCTTCCACCAAATTTTCCTCACCATTCTCCCCAAACAGATTCTCTGTAAATAAGTCTCTTCTCACTTCTCAATTCAATATAAAAACCTCCACCCTCTTCAAGAACTTCAAACCACACACACCAAAAGCAAAAACAAGAAAAAAAAAACAAAAAACAATAAAATAAAAGCAAAATAAACCCCTCAAAATGGATTCCAAGATCATATTCTTCTCCATCACCCTTCTGTTCAGTAGTGGTGCAGCCATGAACATCACCACTACAGTCACTCTTCCTTTAGTCAATCACAACTCTGCAAATACAAATTCAGTTCTTGCAGCTTCTCCAGTTCCATCTCCTTCTAGCCCGACCAATGCCCCGTCTGCTAACCCGACCCCGACCAATGCCCCGTCTGCTAACCCGACCCCGACCAATGCCCCGTCTGCTAGCCCAACCAGCACCCCACCTGCCAGCCCGAACGGCGCCGTCCCTACTAGCCCGAACGGTGCCGCCCCTACTAGCCCAAGCACTAATCCTCCTCAACCTGCTGGCCCAATCACACCCGGGGCAGCGCCTAGCCCAAGGAAGATGTTGTCGCCATCACTGCCACCAAATATTATCACGCCTGCCGCATCACCTGCCCCAACTGGAGATGAAGAGGACTCCAGTGTTGAAAGTTTGAGGGTTAGTGCACGTATTATTGTTGCAGCAATAGTGTCATCCAATCTATTCCTCATGTTGATGGCTTGACACAAGGAGGAAATATGTTCTGTTTGTGTTAGACACCTAAGAACATCCCAATAGTTGTAGTTTTTGTACGTGCGACTAGAAAGAAAAAATAATAATAATAATAAGATTTACGCGCATACATTAGCTTGATTAAAATACTATAGTAAAAATTCTCCTGAAAAAAAAAAAACAGTACAAAAAGGATCAAACTATATCTATAATGAAATTACCAATTTGATCCTTGATTACTTTTTTTTGACCAATTAAGTCCCTCAATTTTAAAAATCTTAACCAATTTGGTCCTCCGTTTGTTTGACTGTTAGTCAATTGTTGAGGGACTTAATTGGTTAAGATTTTTAAAGTTGAAGGACTTAATTGGTTAAAAAAAATAGTTAAGGATTAAATTGGTAATTTTACTATAGTCAAGGGACCATTTTGGTAATTAACTCTAAAAAATTGACGTAAATGGAAGTTCTAAATACATATACACATACCTTGGTCGGAAATAAAAGACAAATTTTTAAAATAATAATAATAATGCAGGGAAATTTCCGACCACCCTTTTGAGGTGGCCGCTAGTCCTTTTGAACGCGGCTGAAATTATCGTTAATAACTTACCGTCTGACCACTTTTAAGAAGTGGTCGGAAATCTTCGACCACTTTTTGACGCCTTCACCACTTAACAAAAAAAAAAAAAAAGAGAAAAAAAAAAAGAAACAAAATCGCTGATTTCCAGTCGTGTATGCTTGAACATCTCTTATATAATTTTGTATTGATAGAGTTTGAAATACTTATTTAAAAATAAACATTTGGGATTATCCCTTCACGCAATGCGCTTGAAAAGCTAGACTCTGGACCATTGTATAATTTGCTTACTAGAGAGGTATGTGATTGCTAAATTACTCTATAGATTTACAAATATGAACTATATTAGGCTATGTTCGGTATAACTTATTTTAGAGGTTATAATTACTTATATTAAGTCTTTATTTGGTAAACCATGTAGAGCTTAAAATAATAGCTTATTTTGAAACACTACTACAAGTAGTGTTTCAAAATAAGTTCATGGCTTTTTAACTTTTGTTTTTTGTTAGAGTTAATGAACGATTTGGTCCCTCAATTATTAGCGACGGCCAGATGGATAACTAAAAATAATTGTTTTCGGGGACCAAATCGACGGCCGGAGGGACTAAATCGACTAAAAATAATTATTTTTGGAGACCAAAGCGATGAATAAGCAATTAAGGGACTACATTGTTAGTTCGCTAATAATTGAGGGACCAAATCATTGATTAACTCTTATATATATATATATATATATATATATCTTTAGTAATTTACAAAATTGACACAATCTATCCTTCATTAATCAAAATCGTAATATCTTAGTTTTTCCTTTTATGTCTTTTGACACCTATTAGCTAAATCAACAATTAATTTTACCAAACATTTTAATTTCAATTAATTAACTTATTATCTATTAAATTGTTAAAATTAAAAAATTTAAAGAGAAAATTTCAATTTTAGTCACACGACTATAGGGGCCTTGTTAATATAACTTTTGAAAGTGTCAATTTAGTACCTTGAGTATGTAATTTTTGTCAATTTTGGTCACTTCGGCCAAATTGCCGGTCAAATTTGACTGAAAAAATTTAATCCAACATTTAGTCACAAATGTGAGGGGCAAAATGGTCTTTTCTAGAGCTTCTCCTAATTGGTGTTGACCGGACCGAATTCCTTGGCTTCAAGACCCGGTTCAGCGACAAACTCCTAAGCATTTAGTCTATATCAAAGCCCTAATATTTGAGCGACAAGAGTAGAAAGAAAGGTAGAGAGAAGAACGAAAGAAGATGGGAATGGAAGGTTTGTAGCGCCATTCCCCATCTCCATTTTGGGTATGAGTAATTTCTACGCTTCTTCTTCTTCTTCGAGTAATGAGTACAATGAATTTAGAAAAAAGTTCCCAATTCACCATTGTAAATGTGGTTATCAATTAAAGATTTGAACTTCATGGATAAATGAGAATCCAGGTCGGAGATTTTGGCAATGTCGTGATAGTATGGTAAGTAATTATTATTATTTTTGGTTAATTTGCAATGTTGTTTCCAAAGATTTTGGCCAGTACGTTGTACGCGGAGATTTTATTATTAATTTGCAATGCTGTGGTTTATTATGTTTGGTTAATTATTATTATTTTTGGTTAATTTTTGGTTAATTTGCAATCAGTACCATCCCAGTACGCAGAGGTTTATAATTTTTTTGGTTAATTTGCAATGGTTAATTTGCAATCATGACCATCCCAGTACGCAGAGGTTTTTAATTTTTTGGTTAAAGTTTGGTTTTTGTGTTTTTGTGTTAATACATAGTCACGTGGGCTGTGGATTTGTGGATTGGTATGACCCTCCAATTTGCTATCAATCGAAGCGAATCATTCCAGGATTGCTAAAACGCATAAATAGACAAGATGAAGAAATCATAGCACTAAATAGTAAGCTTAAAGGTGAGAAGAAGGAGGATGGCAAAATGTTGAAGTGGTTGAACAAAGTGTTGATTGTAGTTTTTGTTGTCAGTAATTACTGTGTCACTCTGTAATGTAGTGTAATGTAATGATCCTTTTGGTAATGTAATGAAGACATGAAGTGATCCTTTTGTCAATGTAATTTAGTGATCCTATTGGTAATGTAATGAAGTCATCTTTTTGCTAATGTAAAGAAGTGATCCTATTGTCGTTAAAATTGTCATTGATTAACCAAACATGCCATTACAAAATTAAACAGTCACACTGCCATTATACACAAACCACACTGTCAGACTACCACTATAACCAAACCACACTGCCATTATAGCAAAACACTGTCCACATTCATTGCCTTCAAAGTTCTAACAATTCCAACAATTCCAAGAGTACATCAGTTAAGGTTTATATTCACTGATCAAAAAACAATCCAACACTAAGCTTGAGTCAGTCTAGGTTGATTGGGTCATCAATGTTTCCAAAGAATTTGGACTTCATCGTTGTCTTGCTCCTCGTATAATATGGCTTCTTACGGTTGGATTCCTTTTCAGTTGTGCTCTTCTTTTTGCTCATTGTAGACTGCTCATGATGCTGCCCAACAACTTCATGCTGCTGCTGCTGCCCAACAACTTCACTCATTTCATGCTGCTGCTGCTCATGAACTACATTACCTTCTTCCTGCTTTGAAGTGATGTGGATGGAGATTTGTTTAGTGGCATAAATCACCCTTTTCTTTGGCTTCATTGAAAACAATACAATAGTGTTAGTTACAAACCATGCATAGATTGAAATTTAAAAAAAAAAATTATATGACACAAGGAATATTACCTTTTGCTTTGGATTAGATGGACATTTCCTTGAATTGTGTCCACCTTGCTTACAAATGGAGCAGTGCAATTGTATATGCTTCTTGAGAAATAAATTCCATCAGAAGTCAACTTTGGCTTCTTAGGCTCATCCTCACCTGCAGATTTCTTCCTTAGCTTCTTAGGCCCCCCAACCTTGGCAGAATAGACAGGGGGTAGTAGAGTAGTTTTGTTATTGATTGGCCACTCATCTGGACCTGCCATAGGGTTAATAGAGCCCTGGTATATGTTCAGATATGTCTCCTTTGAGTAACATGGATGTACAAAGTCATAAACTGCTCCATTCCCATTCTTCTTCCAAATAGCACACACTGCATGCTTGCATGGAAGCCCAGTGAGATCCCACTTCCTACAAGAACATTTTTTGTTCTCCAAGTCCACCTCTTGTTGGTCTCCATACAATTGTTGGACTTCAAACTTAAAAAAATCACACTGTGTACGTAGCCAAATATCCAGCAGCTTCCTTCTCAATGTGCTTCACTTTTCCAAGAATTTTAGGACAAATTAGTGAGTTCCAACCAGCTGCTTTTTGTCTTTGTTCGAAGAGTTTAGCCATTATCATTTTCCTTATTGTTTCAAGACAGTCAATAATAGGCTTCTCCCTAGCCCCAAGTAAAGTTGAATTCCATGACTCACAAATATTGTTCACCAACATGTCACAATGGCTAAATGTTGAGAAGTGGGATCTAGACCATTCCTTAGGATCCTTATCACCTAACCATTGATATGCTTCTTCATTTAATGCCCTAAATTTGCTTAAAGCAGTAGTGAATGAAGTCATAGTTGTTGCCTTATCACAAGCCCATAGACCATCCCTCAGTGCTCTACCTTGAAACCTTGCCACTTTCATATTGGAATGTAGGTGCCTCACACAAAATATGTGTTCTACTCTAGGTAAGACTACTTCAACGAAAGCTGGAATTAATCGCTTTTGTTTATCACTTATAAAACAGAAATCCTGCTGACATTGGTCTGAAATCTGCAAATCATCCTTAAGCAGTTGTAGAAACCAACTCCAGGACTCCTTTTTCTCACCTTTTACAATAGCATATGCAAGGGGAAAAATGCAGTCATTAGCATCCACATAGACAGCAGTAAGCAACATCCCACCTGTAGAATATCTCAAGTGACAAACATCCACTCCTATGTGGGGTTTACAATGCTTGAATCCTCTTGTTTGCTACTATCCCAGCACATGTACATCCTTAAAAATCTGTTCTACCCAGATTCATCAGCCAAATCACTCTCCTTGACAATACAAGTGGTCTATGGGTTTGTCCTTAAAATTTCATCATGGTAGTTCCAAATCTTCTTGAAGTTGTCTTCATCATCACCTAGTCTTTGTTTCTTAGCCTTCCAAATTGCCCTATAGGCTTGTTGATCAGTTAGATAGAAAGCCTCTTCACTGATCACCTTATCCCTGAATTTTTTCATCATCCAGTTAGGATGGTCTTTTAATTCCTTTGACCACCTCTTTACAACAACACTTGCTTTGACTAAAGAGTTCTCCTAAACCCAAGAGCAACCGTCATGCACATCCACCATGTTTAGTATCCTCCAAGACAGTGAGTTTTGTACTTTCCTCAGTCCTATTCTCCAAGGACAATCATGTTGTGAACACTCAACTATAACCCTCTGCTTATCATTTCTAAGAGTTCTAATATCATTCCCATTTTTTAAACCATAGTTTCTCTAAATTGTTGCTTGGATGCAAAAATCATGCCTAATGTAAACTGTGGATCTTGCATGTCAGTTGCAGGTCTAAAAATAATCCACTTACTATCAGCATCACTGTCAGAATTCACTACTGAGGCATCATCAGAGAAGTTGATCTCATCAAAATCATTTGTTTTACTCTCAAATTTTTCAGTCTTTGTGTTTGTGTTTCTGTTTCTGTTTCTGTCAGCCTCTAACTCAGCCTTGACACCCTTACCATCATCATCATCCTTACCACCCTTCTCATCCTTACCACCATTACCACCCTTCTCATCCTTGTTCAAACACTCAACCTCAAGCTCAAAGTCACTGTCCCATTCACCCTCAGATTCAAGAAAATCAATTTCTGTTTCAATAAAATCAGTACCATCCATTGTTTCCACCCATATCTCTAACATTTTCCCATCTTTCTATGCATTACTTAGACATTTTGCAACATCAAACTCTGTTTGAAGTAAATTCAACCTATCATTTGTAAAATCATAAATGTAGGCTCCTATTTCAGAATACCCTAGAGCTTTTAGCTTATCCTTGAAGAACTGTATACAGACTTCCTTAGCATCCACACTTTTATATAATTCTACATCATCCCCCAAATACTTCACTTCACCTTGCCTATTTATAATTCCATTGTGAAATATAGCAATTGAAAAGAGGCCAAGTTTATCTTCTGAAAAGCACCCAAATAGAAAAACAATAAAGTAAAAGCATATGTCAGTATTACTAAACTACAAACTTCAATATATGCACATGACATTTCAAGAAAAAGATAAACACAGTGGTCCCCACAAGCAACCTTCTCAGAAATTTAAAGATTCAGTAAATTGGTCCCCACAAGCAACTTTCTCATAATATGTCCTTAATCTAACAAAAATATAGAAGAAATTGGTCCCCACATGTCATCTTCTCAGCATATATAAAGCACACACCAGAGACAATATCACCACTGCTAATTTACACCATAATCTACTCACATTCACACAAGAAATACTCTGAAAAACAAAAGAATGGTGGTAACAGTATGAAAGGTTCCAATTTCAGAGTATTTTTTACAAGAATAATTAATCTTACTTGCTTGGAGAGTATTGCACGCACTACCCATTCCACTACCAGAAGACGACATAGCCATTCGAATGGCTACTTCAACTGTTCACCTTCACTGTACTTGTTTACTTCTTCGAATGACGACTTTAGCTACTTCAACGTGTTTACCTTCCTTCGTCTGTGTTCGCTTCTTACGCTTTAGGGTTGTGAAAGAAATTAGGAATTGATTTGGAAGATTGAGAGGAAAGCTGAATTCAAATACGTATAATGCGTTTGAACCGGGTCTTGATGTAACACCCCACCTTTCTAAATCTTATTTACAGTTCTAAAACCAAAATCAAAATAAACTAAGCAGCGGATAAACAACTTAAATAATAAACCAGTGGGAATGTCACCGCCACAACCACCTCTCCATGGTGATTGCATAGGCTAAGGATGGAACTAAATCATTAAGTCAAACTAACATTTAAATTGCTTAATTTAAAACTCATAAGGGAGAAAACACCCCGGTGTCTATCACCAACCATAATCATCATAAGTCTACAATCCATCAAATAAACATCATAATAATAATAAGAGTTTAGACTACTAGATCTACTAAGCTAGTCTAACTCGATCATCTCTCAAAGGGGTTTTGCAAAACAACACATAGACAAGTAGGAAAACTCCGGTTAGCACGAAGCTAAGTATAACCACACTCAACCCTGTAAAGTACTACAGTATATACTTTGGAAAAACATTTGTTCACAAACTCTAATCAAGCAATCTCAACACTTAGACAACTTTAAGATAAATCACAGACTTTCTATATGCTCGCAACCTATAATATCATCAGGCATGCTTCAACGATAAATAACTCGTCAACATAATCACTCCAACACATATTTCTCATAACAAAACTCATCATAACGAACTCATACTATCAATCAATTGCATGTCATCAATGAATACGAAATTATCTTCATGCTTTCAAGTTCTCATCTGGCAAACTATATATAAGACATCAAAATGCAACTAAAGTAATCATGTTCGATATACAATCTCGGTTAATCATTCTCATATGCAATCTAGTGCAATACTATACTCAAATGCAATCTCGTGCAAACATTCTCCTTATGCAATCTTGTGCAATACTATAAGTATGCTCATACACTCGTTTGTAAAATAGAATACTTTTCTGTGGAGGTCTATTTGAGCCAAAAGGACTCGCTTGCTTTCTTTCTTTTCTTAGAGTCGCAATGACTCACTTTCTTTCTTTCTTTTCTTAGAGTCGCAATGACTTACTTTCTTTCTTAATGCACAAGGTAGGAATCTCACCGTAGTGTGAACGAACCTATCCGGGCACGGCGTCTAACCGACCTAATACTCTGCTCGTCCACTGAACCACTCTCTTGGTTCTATGCTCAAACTCTGTGGAATCAGGTATCGAACTATCAGTGTGCACACCCCCTGACCAGGATTCCAAGCCTGGCGGGCAGTTTTCAACCTCGTAACGTGGGAATACGCCGCGTTACATATACTGGGACCGCAATGTCCATATCTTTCATCCGAGAGGACAAAGTTCAAACAGGGTCCTCCAAAACCTCACTGATATATATATATATATATATATATATATATATATATATATATATATATATATATATATATATATATATATATATATATGTATATATATATATATATATATATGTATATATATATATATATATATATATATATATATATATATATATATATTGTTAGAAATATATTGTAATAGATTTTGATATGCCAAATTGTATTTTAGAATCCCCAATTTTATTTGTTAAGTCTAGGCGTGTCATAGACCATGAAAGAAAATTAACAAATATAGAGAAAGGGAAAATACGAAGAAGAAGAAGAAGAAGAAGGAAATGTATGCATATGATATGTATACTAAAATAAGCCCACACGCCCCAACTCAAAGAAGAAAGTCATACTGATAATCTCATATGAAGAAACGAGAAGCAAACGAAATTTCATGAAGTTATCTTGAAGATCAAGCATCTATGGAAAGAAAGAAGTACATCAAGAAGAATGCTACAAAGACTAATAATCCATACAGGTGAGATGGATGAAAGCTTGATGTATAAATCGCAAGATTTCAAGTTCAAAACTCACTCTCTTCACTTTTATAAAGGCAAATTTAAAGAAGCTCTAAGAGATGAAGTAGGAGATTTAAAGAAGCTTTAAGAGCTGAAGTTTGAAAAGAGGTTTCGAAACTAAGAAAGGAGATGGAGTTTGAAAAGAGGTTTTGAAAATAAAGAAGAGATGAAGTTTGAAAAGAGGTTTTGGTTTCGAAAATAAAGAAGAGATGAAGTTTGAAAAGAGATGAAGTAGGAGATTTAAAGAAGCTTTAAGAGCTGAAGTTTGAAAAGAGGTTTCGAAACTAAGAAAGGAGATGGAGTTTGAAAAGAGGTTTTGAAAATAAAGAAGAGATGAAGTTTGAAAAGAGGTTTTGGTTTCGAAAATAAAGAAGAGATGAAGTTTGAAAAGAGGTTTCGAAAATAAAGAATGGATGAAGTTGGAGCAGAGGTTTGGAAAGGAGATGAAGTTTGAAAAGAGGTTTCGAAAATAAAGAAGAGATGAAGTTTGAAAAGAGGTTTCGAAAATAAAGAAGAGATGAAGTTGGAGCAGAGGTTTAAGTATGAGATGAAGTTAGAGACACTACTACAAAATTGGAAATATAAGTAGTATTTTTCACTACTACAGAATTGGAAATATAAGTAGTATTTTTCACTACACCTTCAAGGTGAAGGTGTCTTATATAGAAAACGGGAGAACTTTCTGAGGCACCAATTACAAGGAGGTGCCTTGGATATAATATTATTATAATAATAATATTAGAATCCGCGTCTCCCAGCCTGAACAGGAGACGCGGCTGTAATATTATTATAATAATAATATTAGAATTCGAGTCTCCCAGCTGGACAGGAGACGCGGCTATAATATTATAATAATAATAATATTAGAATCCGCGTCTCCCAGCTCGACCAGAGACGTGGCTATAATATTATTATAATAATAATATTAGAATCCGCGTCTCCCACTCTTAGACCGGAGACTCGGATTCCCCCATTCAATATTTACCCCAAATTGAGCGAACTTTAACCTAGCTATCCAATTGTTTGAAAAAAAAAAAAAAAGATGAACGCCCTTCGATCTCCTTCCTCGGCCCCTCAATCGTCGCCGTCCGCTGTGGTATTCATCGTCCGTCGTCCGCATTTGAAACTTCATCTCTTACTATATCTAGATGCAGTTTGCAAGTCCAAGTCAAAAAGAGATGAAGTTAGAGATGAAGTTTCGTCAAACTATATATAGTAAGAGATGAAGTTAGAGATGAAGTTTCAAAAGCTATATATAGTAAGAGCTGAAGTTGGAGATGAAGTTTCAATTTAGGATTGAATTCTCACCATCAAAATGAGACCCAGATCAAGAGATCTCATTGGTCAAACACAAATAACTTCATCAGTAGCCATACAGAGACATTAAAATACACAGAAGATAGAAGTCCAAGAAGGCATGATCTACACCAGAATTATTTTAAGAGCCTTCACGTGAAGACATGATCTGCATCAGAAATATTTTAAGAGTCTCTTCACATAGACCAAGAGTTGAGCAACGACCGAAATATCTCAGATGTCAGAGATATTATTTTTAATATGATCTTCTGAAAAAGCTACAAGATCCTCTACAAAAGGCTACAAGAATTCAAATATGAGATTTGGAATTCAAATTTGAGATCTACAATTCAAATTTGAGATTGTCTTTTTCCAACGGACAACTTCTCAAAACCAGCTATAAAAGGATGAAGAATGAAGTAGATCAAAGCACTGATTTCGACACTTCCAACAGAGCTCTGAGCATGAGAAAAGCATACGAAATACAAGTGAGAAATATACAGAGCCAACAAGCTAGATACAAAAATATCCAAGTAAGATAAACACTCAGAGATTCAAAGCTCAAAGAGAAAATATTCAAGAGTGTTTAATTCTTCATCATTGAGAGACTTGCTGCATATTGAAGAACCATTCAAGAAGTCTCAAAGTTGGAAGCCAGTGAAACTTGTTTTTCTACAAACAAGTGAAACAGCAATGTCGGAGAACACTGGGCGTGATTAGTGCGGGCTTTGTGATCAAATCACTAGATCACGGATCGTCGAAGACGGGGGAAAGTAGCACGGAGTTGTGAAATCCTGGATTGTCGCACGGAGCTATGAGATCCGAAACAGCAGTGTCGGAGGCACTGGGCGTGATTGGTGTGGGCTTGGTGATCAAAGCACCAGATCACGGGATACGTCGACCGGACCGTGGAAGACGGGGGGAAAGTAGCACGGAGCTGTGAAATCCTGGAAAGTAGCACGGAGCTGTGAAATCCGAAGTAGCAGTGTTGGAGGCACTGGGCGTGATTAGTGTGGGCTTAGTGATCAAAGCACTAGATCACGGAAATTCATTGTATCTAGGAACCAAGAAGGGGTGGATATAGTGAATTGCTCTTGGACGATAAGAGCAAGTGGAGCAGGGGGATTACATCACCTCCGAACCACTATAAATTGCCTTGTGTCATTTACTGCTTATCACGTGGATATACTTGACACGATCACACAACTCGTATTTATTTATTCCGCTGCGTACAAGACTCTAACAATCTAGTTAAGAGTTTTGATATCTCTATCGGCTCAACAATTGTTGTATTCGCGAAAACGGTTTAAAAGTCTATGCACCCCCCCCCCCCTCTAGACTTTTACCACACCCCCTTTGGGACCAACAATTGGTATCAGAGCAGGTTGTCTATTTGGGTCAACCTTGTTTCTGACTGCTAGGCAGATCCATTTTACCAGTGTGTGATTGGATTATATTATTCTTTTCCCACGTGAAAATGAATAAAGATTTAGCACAAAATTTATTATTCTCACTTGATAAATTTGATGATTTGAAAGTTCGTATGCAGGTTCATTTATCGGCCTTACACGATGAAATGTGGGAAGTCATTTCTATTGGACCGATTGAAATATTGAAAGTCAACACAGTATTTCTTCTATCATCCGATACCCAACAATATGTACCAAAGCCGAAACCGGAATGGTCATCAGACAATAGAAAAAGAAATAATCTTGACAACATTGCCAAAGATATTATATTCAAAACCGTTGATGATACAATATTCCCAAAAATTCAAAAATGCACAACTGCGAAAGAAATTTGGGATACTCTCATCAAGATCGGTGAAGGCGATGAACAAGAAAAAGATAACAAGCTCACTATAGCCATGAAGAAGTTCGAAGATTTGAAAATGCTATCAAGTGAAAGCATTGTTGATATGGAAGCAAGAATAATTAAAATTCTTGGAGAGATTAATGATCTTGGCAAAAAAATTAGCCAAAAAGAAATTAATCTCAAAATCCTACGAGGCTTGCCATCCGCATGGGACATGAAGGTTACGGCTATGCGAGATCACCGAGATCTAAGAACGTTGTCAACTGACAAATTATTTACTGATCTTAAAGCATATGAGTTCAAAATGAAGGTCAAAAATGATGAAGATTATGAAGTTCGAAATCCAGCTCTATTGGCCGAACAACCATCAACCTCCAGGTCAGTAGATAATGTTGATTTTATGACTGATGAACAGTTTGCTCTCTTTGTTAAAAAGTTCAGGAAATTCATGCGAAAAGGAGACAACAAATATTCATCACGAAGAAATCAAAATTTCTCTCGTGGAAATCAAAATGCCGCATGGAAGCCGAATGAAGAAAAAGTTGATGAAATGAACGATCTATGCTACAACTGTCGCAAACCTGGACATTTTAAAATAAATTGTCCGCATCCGATCGTTAGCAGATATCAAGGCAAAAACGTTGAATCTACACCAAATAAATTCGACAACAAAGATCGATGATTCAAACGTGACAAAAGAAAAGCTCTCATGAGCAATAAGCCAAATGAAGATGATGAGTCCGACGAATCGTCATCAAGTGATGAAAGTTCAAGTTCAGAAAATGATAGAGCGCTAGTATGCAAATCAAATGAGTTGAGTACAAGTGAAGATTGTCTAATGGCACTTGGAGCAGAGGAAGAAGAGGTAACATCTAATTCTTTTACTTCAGTTAGTACTTCCTTTTCTCGTGAATCTATTGGCAATCTAATGCGAGATTGGCAAGAGATCTTGGCCACTCATTCTCAACTCAAGGAGCGCAATAATATTCTAATTCTTGAAAAAGAAGAGATGAATAAAAAATTGCAAGATGCTTTACTTGAAGTAAGTAACTTGAAGAGTAAAAATATTAACCTTCAAGAAGCGTGTAAAGCGAGAGAGGCTAGAGAACATAATCTAAGAGCTACCATTGCTACGTTTACTAATTCGTCCAAAACAATGGATAAAATGGTAAACATGCAAAAGCCATCAGGAGACAAGACCGAACTTGGTTATGACTCCACATGTTCTCAAACCCCTCCAAAACTGACCAATCTTAATGCTACTTTAAATAATAAAGTGCAAGTGGTAAAATTTGCGAAGGGTCAGGATAGCACAATGAAACGAGGACTTGGCTATCAATCAAATGCAAAAATGAATACTGCTAGGCCGAACCATGTAAATTACACGGCTAAGCATTCAAAATTCATTAAGTACAAAAGATATGCCAATGAGTTAAGTGCAAAGAGATTTCATAGAAAAGAGGGAAGCTTTTCTAGAAACAAAGTTGGGAGATTTTATCCCACCCAAAAGGATTGGTTGTACAAACCTTGTTTTAATGCTTTTTATAGGCCAAAACAACAATCCTCTTCCCAGGTGCCAAAATATAAAAATGATTTTCAAAACCGGGCACCAAAAGTATTTTCTAGAGTTAATTTTGATTATCAAGTCTCAAATGGTTACAAACCACCTTATCTTAATTCAATAAGATCTAAGTGGGTTTGGCTACCAAAAATCAGTAACAACAAAGGACCCAAACAAGAATGGGTACCTAAAAATAATTAATCTTTTTTGTAGGATGTTTGGTACATCGATAGTGGCTGCTCCCGCCACATGACGAGAAATAAATCTTATCTAGTGAATTTGAAGAAAATCGATGGACCAAAAGTGATTTTTGGATGAAATCAAAATTATGGAATTACCAAAGGAGTTGGTACGATTGAAAGAAATGGAATAAAAATTGAAGATGTATCGTACGTGGAAGGATTGAAGTTCAACTTGTTGAGTACTAGTCAATTTTGTGATAAAGGCTATCTTGTGGAATTTTCCAAAGATAAGTGCCTAATAAAAAATGAAACAACAAAGGAAGTAGTACTCACTGGAGCAAGGAAGAAAAATATGTACCTGGTTGATTTGAGCACAAGCAAAGAGTCTGTATGCTTAATGGCCAGAAATTCGAATGAAGCAAATTGGGAATGGCATAGGAAGCTCAACCATCTAAACTTCAAGATAATCAATCAACTTGCAAAGAAAAATCTTGTTGAAGGTTTACCAAATATTGTCTTCAAGAAGGACCAAGTGTGCGACGTATGCCAACGTGGAAAAAAAATTAAATCGTCGTTCAAATCAAAGACGCAAGAGTCAACGTCAAGACCGCTAAGCTTACTACACATGGACTTGTTTGGACCGGTCGATCCAATAAGTGTAAGTGGTAAGAAATATACTCTTGTTATTGTTGATGATTTTTCCAGGTACACTTGGACCGTGTTTATCAAGAAGAAAAGCGAAGTTGAGCAAGTGCTACCAAAGTTATTGAAGCAACTCCAAAATGAGAAGGATATGAAAATATCAAAAATCCGAACCGATTGTGGAACCGAGTTCGTGAATAGCATGATTCAATCATTTTGCGATGTACAAGGAATTTCTTATCAATTATCTGCCGCAAGAACGCCGCAACAAAATGGCGTAGCTGAAAGAAGAAACCGGACGCTTAAAGAAGCTGCACGAGTGATGATCAGTGCATCAGGTCTCCCGAAAATATATTGGGCGGAAGCTATCAACACTGCTTGCTACACACAAAATAGAAGCATGATTCACAAGCAGTACAAGAAGACGCCATATGAATTATACAAAGGGAGAAAACCAAATATTAATTATTTTCATATTTTTGGATGCAAATGTTTTATTCATATTATTGATAAAATGCATCTAAAAGCTTTCGATGAGCGTGCAGATGAAGAAATTTTTCTAGGATATTCGACTACCAGCAAAGCATTCAGAATATTAAACAAAAGAACAATGGTGGTTGAAGAGTCCATACACGTGGTGTTTGATGAAAAATCGCACGTCAAAAATAGTGCACTGGACGTGGATGACATGCAAAATGGTAACAGATGTCAAATTTATTTTGGTGATACTAATGATACGTGTGAAGAAAATATTTTGCAGGGTTTAGATGATCTGGAAACCAATTCTCTAAAAAATCCCATCTCTCATCCAGAAAGTGCATGTGGCACAATTAATTATAATATTAATAGAGATGAGGTTGGAGATCCAATTAGAGATGAGGTTGAAAATCAAGTTGGAGATCAAGGAATTAATGATGAAATTCGAACGGATCCCTCCAGTTCTCAACCAGCGAACCCATCCAGTATCATGCACCCTTTTGAACCAGATTTGAGATGGCTTAAAAATCACCCTCCAGATTTAGTCATTGGAAATGTACGCGACGGCGGGAAGACAAGATCCTCAACCATGGAAGCATTGTTCACGTGCTATTTATCTCAAATCGAACGAAGCTTTAAGTGATTCGAGTTGGATCGATGCCATGCAAGAGGAGCTTGATCAATTCAAACGGAATGACGTTTGGGAACTTGTTCCAAGACCATGTGATCATAATGTTGTAGGAACAAAATGGGTCTTTCGGAACAAAGCCAATGAAGACGGCGTAATTGTTAGGAATAAAGCAAGCCTCGTTGCAAAGGGATATTCGCAAGAAGAAGGATTAGATTTTGATGAAACCTTTGCACCAGTAGCAAGACTTGAAGCAATAAGAATTTTCCTAGCCTATGTCGCACACAAGGACTTCACCGTCTACCAAATGGACGTCAAGAGCGCATTCTTGAACGGATTACTTGAAGAAGAAGTTTATGTCGAACAACCCCCAGGTTTTGAGGTAAAAGGCGAAGGTGACAAAGTCTACAAACTTAAAAAGGCATTGTATGGGTTAAAACAAGCACCGAGAGCTTGGTATGATACCTTGTCAATGTTCTTGATAAGCTGTGGATTCACCAAAGGCCAAGTTGACAAAACTTTATTTAGAATTCAAGATGGTGAACATATTTTATTAGTGCAAATATATGTTGATGATATTATATTTGGAAGCACTAACAATTCTTTGTGTGAGAAGTTTTCAAAGCTTATGCAGAAAATATTTGAAATGAGTATGATGGGTGAACTAAATTACTTCTTGGGCTTACAAGTTAAACAATTGAAAGAAGGAATTTTCATCAACCAAGCCAAGTACACCCGCGACTTGATCAAAAAGTTCGGTCTTGATGGGAAATCATCGATCAAAAAGATGATTTCAAAGAATGAAAAAGATGTCGATCAAACGAAATATAGAGGAATGATTGGTTCACTACTATACCTTACTGCAAGCCGACCGGACATATCTTATGCTGTGGGAGTGTGTGCGAGATTCCAAGCAAATCCAAAAGAAAGCCACCTCACCGCAACCAAGAAGATCATAAGATATCTAAAAGGAACGATCAATGTAGGATTATAGTATCCTAAAGGTACAGATTTTACTCTAACGGGTTTTTCAGATGCGGATTTTGCAGGTTGTAAAATAGACAGAAAAAAGCACTTATGGGACATGCCAATCCTTGGGGGGGAGGCTTGTTTCTTGGTTTAGTAAAAAGCAAAATTTCATCGCAACTAGTACCGCCGAGGCCGAATACATTGTTGCAGGAAGTTGTTGTGCGCAAATATTGTGGATGAAGCAACAATTGAAAGATTACAGAGTAAATTGTGATGATGTTAGTATTTATTGTGATAATACTAGTGCAATTGCGATTACTCGCAATCCGGTGCTTCACTCAAGAACCAAACACATCGATATTCGACATCACTTCATAAGGAATCATGTTGAAAAGAAAGATCTAAAAATCGAGTATATCCCTACGGAGAATCAAGTTGCAGACATTCTCACAATGCCTTTATGCGAAACGAGATATGCTACATTAAGGCATGAATTGGGAATGATCAAATTGAGCTAAGTATCACTGGACTTAATTTTCTTATTAAAATTGATACATGTGCTCAATTTAATTTATTTAGCACTGTTTGTTCATGTTTTTGTTTGAAAATTACGTAAATAATTTTGCAATATGTGTTATCTATTTGTTTATATATTTGAATGTGTTTTGTTATGTGTAATTATGTGCCATGCAAAATAAATTTGATAAAAATGCATTTTTTGAAATTTTTGAGATTAATCACATGTTAGTTTAATTTGTTACTTGGTATGCAAGTAAATTTTCGTATATGTGTATTAATCTTCATGAATGATTTATTTACATGCCTAATTGCTCTTAAGTTGTTTTATTTTAAATTTTTTGAGGCATGATAGATATTTGTTACGTAAATTGCATTTGCTATATGTGTTCAATTATTATTTGTGTTATTTTAGAAATTGCCATATGAAAACCTTTTCAAAATTGGTATCAAGATTTATTTTTGGTTTCTAAAATTTGTTTTTGGGAAGAAGTTACAAATTTATTTATTTACCAAAATTTGTGTGATTTATATATGTATTACCGTGTGTGGTGTATATATATATAAATATATAAATGTGTTTGTTTCCCAATTGTTTTTGGTAACTGAATCCCAAAAGACATTTGATACCACCAAAGTGTTTAAATTATTTTTATCGTGTGGTTGTTATTTTATTTAAAGAAAATTCAATTTCTGAAAGATGGAGATATTTTATCTGATTTTATTTTGTGAGAGATCTAATCTGTTGTTCGAGAATCCACCTAAACCGCCTCTTCAACCTAATCTCCTCTCAAATCTCCCCTCTCCAAATCAAATCATAAACCTCCTCTCCTACTCAATCTCCACCTTATGTTTCCCTTCAGAAATCAATTACGTGCTTAAAAGATTTCTAAGAAACTGTGAGCATTAAATGCTGCTGTCTAGTAATGATTGCATTCTCTCTCTCCTGACTCACCCTCACAAACAAGACACATCTATCCTTAAAGAGTCACATTTGGAACCCTTACACAAAAGGACTTAATCGTCCATACCCTCTCTCTCTCTCGTCCAACCGAGAAAAACCCTCTAAAACCCTCTCTCATACAAAACTCTTCATCTTCCTTACCAAAAGAAAATCTCAGATCACTCAGAAAGCCTAAAATTCTCTCTCAACCGAATCAAGCATCATCCATGTCGATCACAATGGCGCAAGCAGAACAACTCAAGGATCTAACCGTGCTTGTGAAACAACTCACGGTGGGAATGGTTCTCAACGAAGAATATTTCATGAATGGAGCTCAAGACAAAGTTCTAGCAGCGAAGATCATCCAAGCCTTGAAAGACTGTGGACTTTATGATTTTCTCACCTACAAGTATTCTGGAGCATTTGAAGAAGGTGTTTGAGGTAGAATTTTACCTACATGCAAACGTGAAGAATGTCCGAATTCTATCCATTGTTGGCGGAACACAAGTTGAAATTTCAGAAGAAGACATCAAAAATTGTTTCAACTTTGCAAATTCTCAAATCTTGGCAGATACTCATCACTATGACCTTCAAAATTTCTAGGATGAAATCTGAGGTCCAAAAGCACCAGAAATACTCAGCTTGTGCGATGAGAAAAATCTCTTAAAGCATGAATATGAGATGCTGTTGGATGTAATTTACAAAGCCCTGGACAATAAATTGGGAACTTTGTATAATTACTCTTCTCCATATATCTGCTTGATGAATGGTATCATGAGTGGAATCAAGTTCAATTGGGCGAATTATATCTTCACCAAAATTATAGGATTCATTCTTGCCGCAAAACCAGTTGGAGGACAACTCGAAGGAGATCAATTCCTTCAAGGTGTTGGCTATGGACTTGTCATTGGAGAAATTCTGAGGAAGAAGATACTACCTTTGAGAAAACACAAAAGTGTTGGAATCTATAGGTATCTATTCAGGAAATTTTCACCAGACTATGGGAAGAGAAGTCAAAAGAAAAAGGCATCCAAAGGAGGAGCTTCTGCAAGCACAAAAACACCTCAATCAAGAGGATCTCAAATCAGAAGCAACAGGGCCGCTTCAACCGCAAGCAATTTTATGGGGTCTAGTAATCCGACCATCAGAGACCAAGAAGCCACGAGCACAGTCATGACGATTATACCGTTTCAAGGAGTGATTGAGAACGAAGCTCAGAATGTATGTCATCCGGGATTGCCAACCGAACCAATTGATGACACAACATGAATGGAACTAGCAGGAGTTGAAGCGCGAGTTTCCAACGAGCTACAAAGAAGAATTTCGAGCCAATCAACAGGTGAAGCAAGTGCCAGACCGGTAGTGTTCAACACTATCTAAGATGATCCAGAATTGATGAATGAGAAGATCAGAGTCCAAGTCTGGAAGAATTGGCGGACTGAAAAGTATCACTCTTTCATTCAAAAGACTACTTCAGAATTAATAGGAGGTGAAGAATTTGCCTTGGAGTGGTGCGGAACAGATTCTATACTTGAGGCACTCAAAATGAATATCGATCAAGTTTACAGATCAAAACTTGAAGAGAAAACTGCAAGAGGCAAAGTCGTTGCAGCTGTGGCCGAAGAAAATGTAACTCAAATTTCACCGGCTCAATTAGAAAAGATCAATGAAGCTCAGCTACAGATTGCATTGCAAAGATCTATTGTGGACACTCATCACAATCCAGGTGAACCTTTTCTTAATATTGCTGATGATCTTCTTGATGCATTAAGAGAAAGGAATGAAGGAGATATTATATCTGTATGTGCACCCGTATCATATAATGTTGGTGATGACCAAAATACTGTTGTGATTGGTGATTTAAACTTGGTCAACATTCCTGTCACTGAAGCCGAAAGACAAACAAATTTTTACCAAATTTTGAGCAATATTGATGGTCCACAAATGGAAGTAAATGACTATGCCAAAGATGATGTTGACGTGGTCAGAGAAGAAATAAGAGCAGATGTTGGAGATGAGATTAGAGAAGATATTGGAGAACAGGTAAGAGAAGAAGTTCTGAATGTGAATAGAGAATTAATTGGGGGAGGGGGGGGGGGGGGGGGGGAACAATTAATTGAAGTGACAGTACAAAATGTCTATGTCAAAGCTACCACGAACTTCCAATCCCCACTAGAAGATAGACCATTGTCTGAGCAACCCATTCTCTCAAATCCTAGTTTCTCCCAAGATATAGACAATTATCAAGGAGAAGAGGAAGTAAATACAGAAGGAGAAATTATTGGAAAAGAAGCCAGTTGTCAAGAAAATACTACTATGGCCGAATCATCTAAAGGAAGAAGCTTACAACTTGTGGAAACTCCAGTTCTAGCAGATTCAAGAAGGAAGTTTCTCAAATCCTTGCATAATCTAAACTGGACAACACACCACCGGCTTGAAGAAGATGAAGATGATATTCTGACAACTTTGTTTGCCAAAGTATCCGAATCTGGCGATAAAATTTGCCACAAGATCAGAACTACTTTGAAGGATCAAGGACATTTGGCGATGCAAGAATTTGACAACACAAGGTCAAATTTCATGCAAATCTTTGAAAAACACATATCTTTGGAGTCCAAGATCGAAAGAACAGAAGGCCGTTTGAAGGCTCAGATCACTGCCAGTTTGGTTGAAATGATAAAAAATTTGAAGAAAGAAAAGGAGGATGCTGAGAAAATCAACTATGAACGACATATGAGGCAACTAAAGGCCATACAAGATCAAGAACGAAGAATCAATCAACTTGAAGTTGAGTTATCCTCTATGACTCAGAAGTTGGAAACTTTGCAGAATACTTCTGACGTAGCAAATGAAGGGATCAAAATTGTGAAAGCCAACCAAGACCGAGATACCCGTGTCCTTAATTTCCTTGCTGATAAAGTCAAAAGGGGGGAAGAATATCTCAGTCATCTGGCGGCTCAACAACAAGAATTTTTTATTGGGCAACCACAAGTTACACCACCAAGTGGCCGAGGCCGAGGCCGTGGACGCCAAACATCTCCAAGTGGTTTGGGTTTTGCTCAATTTTCTAACTATGGTTAAGGTGCAGGTTCATCTAAAGGAAAGGCTGATGACTGGTTCAATTGCTCCAAAACCGATATACCATATATCGTATGGACCAAAGAAAACGCACTTGCCATGATCAAGAAGCAATCCCCAGCTGAAGTAACTCACTGGGTGAATGAAAAGAATAAGGAAGAACAGAGAAAGATAAAGAAGATGGATATGTGATTTGAATTGCAAAAACTCACTGGAACCACAGGAAATTCTTTTGGCCACGGTAGAAGCTTCAATGAATGTGTTGAATGGATCGAAGCTGGAGTTCTACCGGGAACAACTCTGAAAGAAGCATATGAAAATTACCTTGCCGCACAAGTCAGCAAAGAATTCTTCTGTGAACGTATCAAGAATGATGTGTACAAGATGAGGGAACATATCAAAGATGTCCTGAAAAACGGAAGAAGTGATAAGAGGCAAAAGAGGTAATTTGATCCTATGATTTTCGAAACTTTTTGTTTTGTAAAGCTACTGTTTCGAAATTATCAAGTATTTTCCCTTATTATGATCATACAAGTTATGTTAATTTCCCTAAAGTGGTCTATATTTATTTTTGATATCTTAAAATGTAATTAGTATGTGAATTAAAAGACAAGCATGTAAAACGCATAACAAAAGAGAAAAATGACTAGAATTAGATATGCAAATGCGTATTAGGAACTTGTCTAAAATTAATTCACGGGTCAATTTTATTTTCCTAGAACATATTTGTTAAACTCATCATGGCTTTGTCAAATAAAATTGAGCAAAAAATATTTTTTCAAAAGACTTAAAGCCAATGACTGAGTATAGGATTTTGGCATTATCAAAAGGGGGGGAAATTGTTAGGAATATATTGTAATAGATTTTGATATGTCAAATTGTATTTTAGAATCCCCAATTTTATTTGTTAAGTCTAGGCGTGTCATAGACCATGAAAAGAAAATTAACAAATATAGAGAAAGGGAAAATACGAAGAAGAAGAAGAAGAAGAAGAAGAAGAAGAAGAAGAAGAAGAAGAAGAAGAAGATGTATGCATATGATATGTATACTAAAATAAGCCCACACGCCCCAACTCAAAGAAGAAAGTCATACTGATAATCTCATACGAAGAAACGAGAAGCAAACAAAATTTCATGAAGTTATCTTGAAGATCAAGCATCTATGGAAAGAAAGAAGTACATCAAGAAGAATGCTACAAAGACCAATAATCCGTGCAGGTGAGATGGATGAAAGCTTGATATATAAATCGCAAGGTCTTAGGTTTAAAACTCACTCTTTATAATTTTATAGAGGCAAATTTAAAGAAGCTCTAAGAGATGAAGTAGGAGCTGAAGTTTGAAAAGAGGTTTTGAAACTAAGAAAGGAGATGAAGTTTGAAAAGAGGTTTCGAAACTAAGAAAGGGAGGTTTCGAAACTAAGAAAGGAAATGAGGTTTTGAAACTAAGAAAGAAGATGAAGCTTGAAAAGAGGTTTCGAAAATAAAGAAGAGATGAAGTTGGAGCAGAGGTTTCGAAGATGCGGTTGGAGATGAAGTTTCAAAAGAGGTTTCGAAACTAAAGAAGAGATGAAGTTGGAGCAGAGGTTTCAAAAGTAGTTTCGAAATCAATTAAATAACAGAAGTTGGAGATGAAGTTAGAGATGCGGTTTACAAGTCAAAGTCTTCATGAAGTCAAGGTCAAAGTCTTCATGAAGTCAAGTCGAGAAACTAAAGAAGAGATAAAGTTGGAGCAGTGGTTTCAAAAGTAGTTAGAAGTTGGAGATGAAGTTAGAGATGCAGTTTGCAAGTCAAAGTCAAAAAGAAATGAAGTTAGAGATGAAGTTTCATCAAACTATATATAGTAAGAGATGAAGTTAGAGATGAAGTTAGAGATGAAGTTTCAAAAACTATATATAGTAAGAGCTGAAGTTGGAGATGAAGTTTCAATCTAGGATTGAATTCTCACCATCAAAATGAGACCCAGATCAAGAGATATCATTGGTCGAACACAAACAACTTCATCAGTAGCCATACAGGAAGATTAAAATACACAGAAGATAGAAGTCCAAGAAGGCATGATCTACACCAGAATTATTTTAAGAGCCTTCACGTGAAGACATGATCTGCATCAGAAATATTTTAAGAGTCTCTTCACATGGACCAAGAGCTGAGCAACGGCCGAAATATCTCAGATGTCAGAGATATTATTTTTAATATGATCTTCTGAGAAAGCTACAAGATCCTCTGCAAAGGCTACAAGAATTCAAATCTGAGATTTGGAATTCAAATTTGAGATCTACAATTCAAATTTGAGATTGCTTTTTTCCAACGGACAACTTCTCAAAACCAGCTATAAAAGGATGAAGAATGAAGCAGGTCAAAGCACTGACTTCGACACTTCCAACAGAGCTCTGAGCGTGAGAAATGCATATGAAATACAAGTGAGAAATATACAGAGCCAACAAGCTAGATACGAAAATATTCAAGTAAGATAAACACTCAGAGATTCAAAGCTCAAAGAGAAAATATTCAAGAGTGTTTAATTCTTCATCATTGAGAGACTTGCTGCATATTGAAGATCCATTCAAGAAGTCTCAAAGTTGGAAGCCAGTGAAACTTGTTTTTTCTACAAACAAGTGAAACAGCAGTGTCGGAGAACACTGGGCGTGATTAGTGCGGGATTTGTGATCAAAGCACTAGATCACGGATCGTCGAAGACGGGGGAAAGTAGCACGGAGTTGTGAAATCCTGGATTGTCACACGGAGCTGTGAGATCCGAAACAGCAGTGTCGGAGGCACTGGGCGTGATTGGTGTGGGCTTGGTGATCAAAGCACCAGATCACGGGATACGTCGTCCGGATCGTGGAAGACGGGGGGAAAGTAGCACGGAGCTGTGAAATCCTGGAAAGTAGCACGGAGCTGTGAAATCCGAAGCAGCAGTGTTGGAGGCACTGGGCGTGATTAGTGTGGGCTTAGTCATCTAAACACTAGATTACGGAAATTCATTGTATCTAAGAACCAAGAAGTGGTGGATATAGTGAATTGCTCTTGGACGTTAAGAGCAAGTGTAGTAGGGGGATTACATCACCTCCGAACCACTATAAATTGCCTTGTGTCATTTACTGCTTTATTTACTTACTGCTTATCACGTGGATATACTTGACACGATCACACAACTCGTATTTATTTATTCCGCTGCGTACAAGACTCTAACAATCTAGTTAAGAGTTTTGATATCTCTATCGCCTCAATAATTGTTGTATTCGCGAAAACGGTTTAAAAGTCTATTCACCCCCCCCCCCTCTAGACTTTTACCACACCCCCTTTGGGACCAACATATATATATATATATATATATATATATATATATATATAATATATATATATATATATATATATATATATATATATATATATATATATATATATATATATATATATATATATATATATATATATATATATATATCATGCACCAAACTTATGCATGCCACATCTCAACAACTTCTCAATGCAACAAGATA